>NC_091434.1:94875512-95175512 GCF_964237555.1 Oryctolagus cuniculus | reverse complement strand
AATGATGCCCTTGATGCTCTGTTTTCTGTCAGCACAGCCATAGTTCTTTAAAAAAGAAATCTAGCACATTCAATCATTCTTACTCACAAGATAGGTATGCTCAGGTACATCCTGTCTCAGACTTGAGCTGTGATAGCTCTAATCTCATTAAATTACCTTGGATCCATATTGAAACTACATTGCCAGTCGTTTCTCCCATAGTGAGATCTTATCCAGGACTTTCAACTCCTTTTCATCAGATAGTCTTGGACTGAGTCACCTTTGTCCACCTCACTGGGGATTCCTTGACTTCCAATATAGGTGTAAGAGTTTGGAATCTCACACCCATCTCTCCCAGCAACAGCATCATTTCTAACTATACTTCTCCTTAATTGCTATCTCTGAAATTGAAGAGGCCTGGGACCAAGTGTTTCCACTTTAAGATTTCTCATGACAATGGGACTTGCATGTCTATAAACTGCTTAACTAACAAGAATCACTCAAATAAATCCTCCCATAAACACAGAACTCTGCTCCAAGATAATTTGCCATTTCCACATCAGCACAGAAGTGATTAACTTGTAATATATTGTTTCACCTACTGCAAGCATACATTTTAAAATGACAGGAGTAAATCATCTGACATAATACTATATATAAGCCCACATAATATATTATGGACTGCTAGACAGTTTTCACACTACTAATGCATGTATGGTACCCCCTCATTGGGAAGAACTAACAGATTATGCAGGTTAAAAGAAAGGTGGCAATGATAGACACCAGATTTGGCACTTCACAGAGAAACTTCAGTCAGTTACTTCTGCATATTTGACTAGAGTAACAGGATGGAAAGAGTAAGCACACATGGGATTTATGAAATATTGTGGGAGTGTTGGGGCCACCTACCAGGCAGTTGTTGGAGCAGGATACTAGTAGAAGTGTTAGGGGAAGTAAAGAGTATTCATTGACCTTCCCCCTACTTAGCTATTCATTTGTCTGTAATTTGAAAGACAATCTGGCCTTAGAAAAGAGTAGGGTCAGGGACTGGCACTGTGGCTCACTTGGTTAATCCTCTGCTTGCAGCGCCAGCATCCCATATGGGTGCTGTGTTCTAGTTCCAGTTGCTCCTCTTCCATACCAGCTCTCTGCTATGGCCTGGGAGGGCTGTGGAAGATGGCCCAAGTGCTTGGGCCCCTGCACCCACATGGGAGACCAGGAAAAAGCACCTAGCTCCTGCCTTCGGATCGGTGCAGTGCCGACCGTCGTGGCCAATTGGGGAGTGAACCAATGGAAGGAAGACCTTTCTCTATGTCTCTCTCTCTCACTGTCTATAACTCTGCCTGTCAAATAAATTTAAAAAAAAAGAGTAGGGTCTATCTAAAGGAATAGAAAGGATCCTGTAACATTAGGACAACCCACAGAGATTTCTGCTTCAACTCTGTAGGTCACCACCATGAGTCACCACTGTAGGGTCACCACTCCTTAATTATCTTGAGATCACCAGTGTAGCGCATTTGCTTTGCCCATCAAAGACTGTTACTCAGTCAAATGAATAACACAAACACATATCAGAAAAAGAGGAATTAAGTGCTATTTTCAGTTCTTATAAAAAGTTCAATAAAGAGAAATGTGTTATATCACTTTTTGTTCTGCAGTTCGTTGTTTCCCTTAGGTATTTCTTCCGCTTGCAAGTTTCTTGGTGTTTTACAGAATAAGATGGCATTTTATCTGAAAGCATTTGGTAAATGTTCTTTGAGTCTAGGAGGCTGCAATTTAACAAATGGCTTCCTCACACAAACTATAAGTATGATACAGAATGATTGACAACTATGCCAACGTTTGAAAAGCAGCTAAGAGCTTTAAAGAATACAGTAGCTGAGACTAGGACTGGAGTTTATTACCAGCCTCAAAGATTGTGGTTTATATTGGCAGTATAAAATATCTGTCATTTTAATACAGTTCTTACAAAGAGTTTTACACATGTCATTAAGCAAACATACCAGAAGGATGGACTCAGAAGGAACCAGTTTTAAGATAACAACAATAGAATCAAAATTCATTATCACTAGATAATAGTCTCCTACTGTTTGATAAAGGACTCCACTTCTAAAGCCAAAACAAACAAAGAAGCAAAGCCAAGATATTTGCTTTAGAAGTGGAAGGCACTGATCTTATGACATGATTCTGTTACAACGGCTTTATTTCTGCTACAGTCGGAGCAGCCTCTACGTAAAAGTATGCTATCTAATTTTTTAAGGTTTGTTTTATTTATTTTAAAGACAAAGTTAGAGAGAGGGAGGGAGGGAGAGAGAGAGAGAGAGAGAGAGAGAGAAAGAAAGAGAGAGAGAGAGACCTTTCATTCACTGGTTCACTCCCCAAATAGCCATAATGGCCAGGGCTGACCCAGACCCAAGCCAGGTGCCAGGAGCTTCATCTGGGTCTCCCACGTGGCTGCAGGGGCCCTGTCTTCTGCTGCTTTCTCATCAACAGAAGCTTGGGTCAGTAAGAAGAAGAGATGCATGAGTTGTAGGCAGGTGGTTAGAACTGGTATTTTTTTATTATAGCAATTTGAAAGCCCATCTTCAAAGCTGAAATTCTGTACCTATCACATTAACAGAGAGTTCAGGACTTGCTTAGGCATGTCATTAAAAATGGCCAAAGGCCATTTTTCTTTTCTGTTGCTTTGGGCATCTATTTACAGAATCAAAGAGCCAGGCTTATGTAACCTGGGTGTAAGGGTAACAATATGTATGATTAAAACCTTGGGCATAAGAGTCACATTCTTGCTGTGATCTTAGAATAACTGTCTTGTCTTCTCTCCAACTGACATTCTCTCTCTCATGCTTTACCCAATATTATGATGGTGATTTCATCCTTTTCTCCAAACAAACCTCAATGAGTTTTGGTTCTTGAGCTACCATAAGATGTACATCTTTGCATCTTCCTTATTCTTGCTATCACAGCAATCTGCAGTGTGCATGGTTAGCATTAGTGAAGCGTTGATGGATCAATTAACCTGTTCTAAATTCTTCTTCCAGTATAACACTTCCACTGATTCTCAGGCCTTTGTACATATTGTATTCAGTCCTATTATGCAACCACTGGACCTCCTAAATCTTTCAACAGATATCAGGTAGCAAACATCATAAGAAAAGCAGTATCAAGGGTTAAGCCCTGTGCAAAACAATTGTGACATGAAGATGAATGAGGCATAGACTGAGACATAAAGAAGCAAACCCTGAAGATGAGGAGACAGACAAACATACGGATTCAAAACTATGATAAATTCTGTAGCATGATTCTCCCAGAGAGTACTGAATTAAATTGAAGTCTCTTGGATTGGTAATTATATCTTAATAATGGTGACCTGAAAGAGAGCAATTTGAGCAGAGAAGATGAAAGCCAGATTACATTAGAGTTGTAATGGTTGGGGGGTTAGTAGAAGAGACAATGAACAGTTATATTAAAATTTTTTCTTAAAAATTGATAACCACTAGATGGTAGCTAATGCCATCTCAGATGTCACAGGAGCATTGCCTTATTTGCCTTAGAGTTGTGATCATATTTATGGGCTATAGTTAAGGAACTTTATGCCTTGCCTGTCACAGGATTGTTTTTTTTTTTAAGTCAACTTTTCAAATGAAAATACCACTGGGAAGAGTAGGCTCTTTGTAAAAATCCACCAGTTGTCAGTTAACACCTTAGCAGGGCACAGGATGCTAGGGGGTGCCAAGAGCAGACAGGAGAACGCTGCTCCTGACGAGGTGGGAGAACACCCCATATCCGCTGCTTCACAGTTGCATCTGGGAGTCAGCCAAAGAATCCCAGCTGGTCCTGCTTTGACAAACAATTCTCATTCTCCTTCAATAGCTGGAATGTAGCAACACAAACAGGACTCAGATGAGTTCTTGTGCTTCCTTGCTGAGATTAATTTTTAAGTAAATGAGAATATAGATTGCAGAAACTAACCAGGCATTGCCTAAGCATAAGTCTGACCACTTCAGATAGTAGCAAAATAATGCATGTTTGTGAAAAGTGAAAAGAACAGAATAAGTGGAATTAAAGTTGAGGCCTTCTTTATTCCCTCCCTTCTCCTTACTATCATGCACACAATGGAAATTAAAGCTACCAGTGTGACATGAGAGTTCCTACCACCACCCCCCGCCCCGGCTGTGCTGTGCCTCTACATTCACACAGGTAAACAAAGCAAGGGCAGGTAAGTAATCCAGATGCATGGCCCTGTCGTTGAGCAGTGTTTTCCATGGTCAAATATGTCCTCACTGGCAGCAATCTGATTTGAGAATTTCCCACATGTATAATAATAATAAAACCTAACATTTGGCCAGCACCGCGGCTCAATAGGCTAATCCTCCAGCTGCAGCGCCGGCACACCGGGTTCTAGTCCCGGTCGGGGCGCCGGATTCTGCACCAGTTGCCCCTCTTCCAGTCCAGCTCTCTGCTGTGGCCCGGGAGTGCAGTGGAGGATGGTCCAAGTGCTTGGGCCCTGCACCTGCATGGGAGACCAGGATAAGTACCTGGCTAACAGCTTCGAATCAGCGCAATGCGCCGGCCGCAGTACGCCGGCCGTGGCGGCCATTGATGGGTAAACCAATGGCAAAAGGAAGACCTTTCTCTGTCTGTCTGTCTGTCTCTCTCTCTCTCTCACTGTCCACTCTCCACTCTGCCTGTCAAAAAAAAAAAAGAAAGAAAAAAACAGTTAATGGATATCCTTCTATTCATTTATAAATATATATAAATATCTGCATGCACATGTAGAAACAAGATTTGTTTGGTTTTTAGGGTGACTATTTTCATATTAAGGATATTGGACAGAACTCAGATTTTTCATATTGGTCATGCAGATTTTTCCATTTCAAATTCCATGGAAATACAATTCATATCTTTTTGACATTTGCCTAGAAGACATGTTAATCCATTCTGTGGCTTTATCACAGATTAGCCAGTCATTATTTTACTGGCAGGCAATGAGGCTGATTCCAATTTCTCCTTATAGTGAAGAATGGCATAATAAAAATTTCAGATGGGTACTTTGGACACATATATCAATTCAGCTCAAAACACCATCCCAGGATCACAAGTGAGGGCAGAGATGGAAGAGAACAGAATATAGTATTGAGGTTGGTAGGAAACTGGTTGTTGCTGATCAAGTCTCATTTGCAGCCAATATTTTTTCCTACATTTCAAAAAGTCAGTTGAAATGGAAACTTTTCTCCTCCTACTCTCCTTTTTCTCTCCCAGCCTCTGGTAAGCACCATTATACTTTTTTATCTAATAGGATAATTTTATTTTATTTTATTTAACTTTTATTTAATACATATAAATTTCCAAAGTACAGTTTATGGATTACAATGGCTTCCCCCCCCCATAACTTCCCTCCCACTCGCAACCCTCCCCTCTCCCGCTCCCTCTCCCATTCCATTTGCATCAAGATTCATTTTCAATTATCTTTATATACAAAAGATCAATTTAGTACATATTAAGTAAAGATTTCAACAGTTTGCACCCACACAGAAACACAAAGTGTAAAATACTGTTTGAGTACTAGTTGTAGCATTAATTCACATTGTACAACACAACACCATTATAGTTTTCCAACCTGGGCCAGTTCACCCCTCCTTAGGCAACCTGGTGGTCCCCCACTCCCGGGAGATCACCATATTGATGCCGAACTTAGTGCGGACACCCGATTGGCATAGCGCACAACAGCCCAGAACTCCTGGACTCAAGCGATCCTCCGGCCTCAGCCTCCCAAGTAGCTGGGACTACACGCCCACACCACTGCGCCCAGCAACACCATTATACTTTTAACTGCTATGAGATTACACATACAAGTTAGGTCATGTGACACTTCTATTTCTGTACTTGGCTTATTTCTCTTAACATCAATGACCTCCAGTTCTATGTTGCAGCAAATGACAAGTTTCATTTTTTATAGCTAAGTAATATTCCATTACATGTATGTACCATATTTTCTGTATCCAGCAGTGGATAGACACTTAAGCTCTTTCTGTTTCTTGACTATTGTGAGTAGTGCTGCTATAAATATTAGAGTGCAGATATCTTTTCAACATATGGATTTTATTTACCTTGGATATATGCCAAGAAGTAGAATTGCGGGGTCATATGACACTTCTTTTTCTAATTTTTTGAGTGATCTTCAAACTTTTCTTCCCAGTGACAGCACTTATTTGCAATTCCACCAACATTATGCAAGGGGTCCTTTTCCCACATCCTCACCAACATTTGCTATTTTTTGTCTTTTTGATAATAAACAATCTAACTGGATTCAGGTGGCATCTCATTGTAGTTTTGTGCTGCATTTCATTGATAATTAGTGATGCAGCACATTTTTTCATATACCTCCTGTTAGCCATTTGTATATCTTCCTTTGGAAAATGTCTATTTAGATCCACAGTCCATTTTTAAACAGATTATTGATTGGTTTTTCTTCTTTTTTTTTTTGGTGGTGGGGGGGAGTATACTAACCACTTGTAAGATGTCTGGTTTGCAACTATTTTCTCCAATTCTACAGGTTGTCTCTTCACTCCCTTAGACGCCTCCTTTGCTTTGCAAATGCTGTTGAGTTTAATGAAATCTTATTTGTCTATTTTTGCTTTGATTAGCTTTGCTTTTGGGATCTGATCCAGAAAACTCTTGCACTTTTCAATATCCTCTAGTGTTTTCCCTAGGTTTTTTTTTTTTTTTCAGTACTTCCAAGTTTCAGCTATGATATTTAGTTCTTTAATCTATTTTTAGTTTATTTTTACACAGTAAAAGATAGGGGTCTAGTTTCACTCTTGTGCATGTAAATATCCAATTTCCAACACTATTAATTGAAAAGGACTTTTTCCTAATGTATGTTCTTAGCAATTTTGTTAGAGGTCAGTTGGCTATGAATGTTTGGGTTTGCTTATAGGGTCTCCATTCTGTTCCATTGGCCTATGGATCCATTTTTATGCCCGTATCATGCTATTTTAATTACTAAAGCTTTGTAATATATTTTGAAGTCAGAAAGTGTGATGTATCCTGCTTTAGTTTTCTTCTTCAAGAAACATTTGGCTATTTTGAGTTTAGATACTGTTAATATATTGTGGATTCCCCTATTTAAAAAAATGGACAATAGGATTTTTGATGCTTTGACTACAAATAGATGTTAAATATTGAAAGAGATAAAAATGGATTGAGTTTTAACAAGCTATACAAGTTACAAACCATCACATTGTGTCCCAAAATATATAAAATTTTTATGTCTGGTGAAATTTCTTTAATTAAAAGCTTTTAAAATCAGTTTACAAAGTGAATAATTTGCATTGAGTTGCATAAGCAAGCTTAAATAATATTTGCTTCCTGTGACCAAAAGAACCAAGGAAGTATTTTAAGTGTAGTTCATACAACTCAATTAAATGCCTAAAAAGCAATTTTAACATAGTTTTTCATTCCATAGGGTTAAAATGTGCTCAGTTCCTTACACAGTCATTGATAAGAATGATGCATGTATAAGCTTCTTTAAAAATTTCAATTTTTGCAAATGCAAGCCAAAATCTCATCACTGTTTTTATTTTTATCACTGATTGTTAAAATGTTTAGTATCATTTCCTTTGCTTACTGGTCATTTCCATTCTTCTGTGAACTTTCAATTTGTGTCTTTTGCTAATACTCTTATCTGGCTATTGAAACTTTCTTAGTTGGGGCTGGCAGAGTGGTGTAGCAGAAGGTGCCACCCACACACGACACCTGCAACCCATACGAGCACCAGTTCAAGTCCCAGCTGCTCTACTTCTGATCCAGCTCCCTGCTGATGTGCCTGAGAAGGCAGCTAAAGATGGTTCAAGTCCTCGGGTCCCTGCATCCACACAGGAGACACGGAGGAGGCTCCTAACTCCTGACTTCAGCCTGGCCCAACTCCAGCCATTGCAGACATTTGAGAGGTAAACTGGCAGATGGAAGATCTCTTTCTCTCTCTCTCTATGTCTCTCTTTAAATTCTGCCTTTCAAATAAATAAATTGATCTTTTAAAAACTCCATTAATGTTGTTTTGTGCTGTAGAGTTTTTTTTTAACTTGTTGGTTACAATTTTTCATCTTTTTCTTCATAGCATCTAGATTTTGTACTGCTCAGAAAGGGTATTCCCATGTCAAGATTGCACAAACACTGTCCTGTGATTTCATACATATAACATCTTTATTGTTAGTTTCCCTTATATTTAGTTTAGTGTACTTGAAATCCATTGATAATGTTATGATAAGAAAATGCAATTTATTATAATGGATAGTTAAATGTCCCTGAATCATTTAGTAAACAATTTTTGTCCCTAGTGATTTGAATTATCTTCTTTATCTTATATGAGGTTATTAGAAAATCAATTCCATTTCATTGATTTGCTGTGTTTATTTCTGTACCAAAATCATACTGGTCATTTCGGGCAACTGTATGATATAGTAAAATACTATTAAAATACAAATATGTAATATATCATTTGGAAGGAACATCTCATCTTTTTGTTTTTCTTTTTAAAGATTTTGTTAGCTACTCCTTTCCATTCACTAAAAATTATTTATTTGGCTTCTTAAAAAACATAGTAAGACAATTTCAGTTTCCACAAAAAGACATAAAGGTAAAAGAAAATCATTCACCCCATTGTAATAATAATAGTAATAAAAGCCCACTAGAGAACCGAGACCCAGTGAGAAACTCTAGAAAGACCTGGATTGAGTTGTGGGTTCCTGGCTTTGGCCTGGTCCAGACCCAGCTGTTGTAATCATTTGGGGAGTGAACCAATGGATGGAGTAACTCCTTCACCATCCCCTGCCCCTCCCCATATCTCTTTCTCCCTTTCAAAATAAATAAAGATTTTTAAAACTTTATTTCTTTCAATAAGGAAATAAATGAGTGAATAAAAAACTTGTGGCAAACCCATACAATGGAGTATTACACAGCAATAAAATAGCAAACTATTGACTCATCCAATTGACTCATCCAACAAAATGCATGAATCATAAATACATTTTAGTAAATGAGAGAATTCATATGTAAAAGACTATATGGTTCATGATTCAATTTATATTACACATCAAAAAAGGCAAAAGTATAGGAGCACAATACAGATCAGGTCTGGGGATTCAGGAAAAGGGATGTCTACTCAAGGTAATTTGGGGGGAAATATAATGAATACATGCATCTGACATTTGTCAAAACCCGTAGAACAATAAGCCACAAAGTGTGAAAAATACTGCAGATGAATTTTTTATTTTTTAAATGTCTCTCTTTCTCACTGTCCACTCTGCCTGTCAAAAAAAAAAAAATCAGTTAGAACATAATAGTACTAATTGGTGCAAGCAAAAATCCATGAATGTATGCTATAATTTGTGGGTGAAAGTTTAAGCAGAAATAAACTAAGAGAAATGTTTTGAGTATGAAAAAGTAACTACTAAAATACAGCTTCCATTTTGCAAGTTTGCAATTGCAAAGGGTTAAATAGTTACTTTAGAGTGTGATATTCTATCAGATACCACTATAACCCAGCTTAGCAAGCACCAATAAAACAAATCCATGGCATATACTTCCTCAGCACGCACTGAGAATGCAGATTAATTCTGTGGTATCTTTCCCAGTTATGCATTACCCACAATCCAATGAAGAGAAAATTTGAAGGAGATTCAGATCAAGGGGAAGTCTAAAATAATAAGTGACGAATACTCCTCCAAAGTGTCAAAGTTCTGATGGAGAAAGCAACAATGAGGGTCAATTACAGACTGGAGGAGACATGACAAGGTGCGGCATCTCCTGTTGAATCCCAGAAGAGAACATTCAACGTAAAAATGTGTGAAATACAAGAAGCACAATACTTTATATTATTTTTACAAATGTTCTAAGATTATGTAAGATATCAAGAGGAAGCTGAGTGAAAGATACATGAGAATTCACCACTATTTTTGCAAATTCTTCTGTAAGCCTAAAAAGATCTCAATAAAAAATTAAATCATTTTGAAAATTACTGCAAGGAGATTGATTGAAGCTGAACTGAAATTACAGATTAATTTGAAACTGATTATTTTATGCTACTCAATGTTACATCCAGATTTCATGTTCCTTTCGTTTATTTAGAGTTTTCTGTTTGGTCTTTTAATCAAGTTTCATCAAGGTCTTTAATATATAGCTTTTATTATATTAAATTCCACCTTAGATGTTTTATGGATTTATTAAAATTAATAAAATTACATTTTTCTATTAATTTATAATTGACATTTATTTACAGTCAAGTTATTGATTTTTGGTAAAGGGTTCTGATACTTGAGAAATTTACTGAATTCTTTTTTTTTAACTTTTATTTAATGAATATAAATTTCCAAAGTACGATTTATGGATTACAATGGCTTCCCCCACATACCGTCCCTCCCACCCACTACCCTCCCCTTTCCCACTCCCTCTCCCCTCCATTCACATCAAGATTCATTTTTGATTATCTTAATATACAGAAGATCAGCTTAGTATACCTTAAGTAAGGATTTCAAACAGTTTGCTCCCACACAGAAACATAAAGTGAAAAATAATAGATGATTTTTTTAAATGATGATGAAATCAGATCAGACCTATTGTCATGTTTAATCCCAGTGAGAGTCAAGTTGGGAGTTGACAATTTCTTCTTCTTTTTTTTTTTTTTTTACAGAGGATCAGTTTAGTATACATTAAGTAAAGATTTCAACAGTTTGCACCCCCATAGAAACACAAAGTGAAATATATTGTTTGAGTACTCGTTATAGCATTAAATCTCAATGCACAGCACATTAAGGACAGAGATCCTACATGAGGAGTAAGTGCACAGTGACTCCTGTTGTTGACTTTACCAATTGACACTCCTGTCTATGGCATCAGTAGTCTCCCTATGCTCCAGTCATGAGTTTCCAAGGCTATGGAAGCCCTCTGAGTTCTCCGATTCTTATCTTGTTTAGACAAGGTCATAGTCAAAGTGGAGGTTCTCTCCTCCCTTCAGAGAAAGGTACCTCCTTCTTTGAAGACCTGTTCTTTCCACTGGGATCTCACTCACAGAGATCTTTTGCCAGAGTGTCTTGGCTTTCCATGCCTGAAATACTCTCATGGGCTTTTCAGCCAGATCCGAATGCCCTTAGGGCTGATTCTGAGGCCAGAGTGCTATTTAGGACATCTGCCATTCTATGAGTCTGCTGAGTATCTCACTTCCCATGTTGGATCACTCTCCCCTTTATTTATTCCATCGGTTAGTGTTAGCAGGTACTAGACTTGTTTATGTGCTCCCTTTGACTCTTAGTCCTTTCATTATGATCAATTGTGAACTGAAATTGATCTCTTGGAATAGTGAGATGGCATTGGTACATGCCACCTTGATGGGATTGAATTGGAATCCCCGGTATGTTTTTTTTTTTTTTTAACTTTTATTTAATGAATATAAATTTCCAAAGTACGACTTATGGATTACAATGGCTTCCCCCCCATACCGTCCTTCCCACCCACAACCCTCCCCTTTCCCACTCCCTCTCCCCTTCCATTCACATCAAGATTCATTTTCGATTATCTTAATATACAGAAGATCAGCGTAGTATACATTAAGTATGGATTTCAACAGTTTGCTCCCACACAGAAACATAAAGTGAAAAATAATAGATGATTTTTTTTTAAATGATGATGAAATCAGGGAATCCCCTGGTATGTTTTTAACTCTACCATTTGGGGCAAGTCAGCTTGAGCATGTCCCAAATTATACATCTCTTCCCTCTCTTATTCCCACTCTTATGTTTAACAGGGATCACATTTCAGTTAATTTTTAACACTTTTTCCTTAATATGACTCATTCTGTTTTTGCCTGTAGAGATTCTATCATGCTCTTTACTCAAATTTTTTTAAAAAATATTTTAATTAATGAAGGCTTAGGTTGATCCACAATAGAGATTGGTGGATGCTAGGAAATAATGTATATATCCTAAGTCCAGGTGAAAAATAAGGGGTATTCAAAAGCTTCATGGAAAATTTGTATTATTCAAAAAATTGGGTTTCAAAATTTTACATCAAAATAGACTTATCTTTAATTTTGTTTCTCTACCCACTTTTTGAAGTCCCTTCATCTGATTCCAACTAGTAGTGAGTTACAGTTCTTACTGCAAGAACCTGGGCTTTGTTCCATTTGTTGGCAATGGGAGGAAGGGATAGGATGTTAAAATGAATACATAAATTTAATGGTTTCTCATTAACAAGTATTAGAAAATTGTATCTATATATCAATTTCTCTTTCTTCCTAGCAGCTATAAGTGGGATAGAGAACTTCCTTGGTTTGATAGCCCAAAATATACATCCTGGAAATCTTTTCCATCAAAACCACTAAATGTACTTGGCAAATGAGTTATATCCAAGTTTACACCCAAAAAATAGTGGATCCAACTAATCCTTAGGCAATTCTGGTAAAGCTGCTTTGTAGTCCATTCTCCAGGGTCGTCTTCTCTCACACACTACTTTCTCTCATCTTGGGTTACTCCTTTTAAAAATCCATATATTTTGAAACTTATTTCATCTCCTTATATCTTAGTAGAATGACTCAATTATTTTGGTCTGAGGCTAGTATATTATCTAGTTTTTCTCATGATGCTAAAGGAGTATTGTTTTATATTTATACATGTTGTTTTATTTTTTTTAAAGATTTATTTTATTGATTTGAAAGACATAATTACAGAGAGAGATCAAGACAGAGAGGTCTTCCATCCACTGGTTCACTCCCCAGATGGCCTCAATGGCCATAGCTGGGCCTATCTGAAGCCAAGAGCCAGAAACTTCTTCCAGGTCTCCCACGTGGGTGCAGGGCCCCAAGGACTTGGGACATCTTCTACTGCTTTCCCAAGCTATAGCAGAGAGCTGGATCGGAAGAGGAGCAGCTGGGACTAGAACCAGCACCCATATGGGATGCCAGCACTTCAGACCAGGGCTTTAACCTGCTGTGCCACAGCACTGACCCCATACATGTTGTTTTATAAAATTTGGAGAGAGGCAAGAAGTAAGATCTCCAGAGAGCTACTTTGAACTGCAAATCTTTTAAAGAATAGAAAAAAAGACAACATAATATTTATTGCATAACAGTCATATGACCTCATGTTCAGAAGATAAAAAACAAATGGTGGTAAGAGATAGACAAAGAGAACACAAAATTGGTGAACTATTTTTAATGCATAAAAAGAGAAAGGGATTTACAAGACAGGACTAAGAATAATTCAGAAATATAAATATACTCTGCAACTCATAGGAAGCCAGAGAATCATGGCAAAATAGGAAGGCATACGCAGAAGAGAAAATTGAAAAAAGACATTTTTAGATGCAAGGGGAAAATCAGTGTTTTCATGCACACACATTCATGTATATGTACACCATATCCATGTAGTAATTTAACAGCTTATCAGTAATTTCCAAGACATGAAGTTCATTTCATTTTTCTCCCAATTCAGAGTTGTCAGAAAATCAATTCAGCTTTGGTTTTGTTGTTATTCTCCATTCTAGACTCTGTGGGACATTTTTTTCTTAACATCAGGTTGCCAATGGGAAAGAAAATGCAAACGGATGCAGGATTTGCTAACATTAACAAAAGTATCCAGTACTAAGCATAAGGAATTGCAGAGGCAATTGCCCTGTGGTATTTCCAGATGTTCACTTTGCATTTAACATTGATTCATCCAGTCCCCTGTGTGCTATCAATAGGTAGATCACTGGGGTCTTCTACACTTCCATCCACAGCACAGCCAAGCAATGGAGAGGATGATGTGCCTCTGATGGCTAGATGGGTACAGCCGAAGATGTGTTCTTGGATAGCATAGCGTATAAAAATAAGGTAAGAGAAATTAAAGATTAATGTAGAAAGTAGATATTATCCCTAACTGTGGTAGATAGTCTAAAAAGAATCAAAATATAATGAACATGCCCTAGCATCCAAAAATATAGGATCACAAGTTAAAACGTTGACTGATAAAGTTGCCTTTATTCCGGAATTGTACTAAAGCATCAAATCAGTTTTCCTGATAAGGCAGCAGCTAGTATACTCAACAAAAATGCTTTTTATATGAATCGTTAAAGGGAAAACTGCAGCAACTCCTATTCTAAATAAATCCATTTTCATCTTTTGACTATTGTGTTATTTTTTGCAACAAAAATAGCAATAAAATTGCATATAAAAGAAAACCTAAAAATAGCTTATACAAGGTAGAGATCTATTTCTCCATCCCATGAAAGAACTCCGGAACTAAACAGCCCAAGGGTGATTAAAAACTCTGTGGTTTTCAGAGACACAGATCCCTCTGCCATTCTACCCAATTATGCTCAGTACACAACTTCTAATCCATTGGCAATGGAGAGTATCTGCTGGAGCTCTAGTCACTAAACCCCCATGCCTGTCCACAAGAATGAATTACAGAGATGTCTGCAAAACCTGGCTTCTGTGCCTTCAAATAAACTTCATGGAGGACTCACCCAATGGTCAAACTTCGTCATGTAACTACTGCCTCCTGCAAGATGAGCTGGGATATATGGTGGGAAAGATTTTCATGGCACAGCAAGTTACACTGCAGTTTTTCTCAAAAAAGATGAAAGTTGCTGCTATAGTACCTAACCCACAGGTTTAATAAAATCAAGTTCATAATTTATCTCAGGTGGAGCAAGGCAACTTCCCCCAGCATCAAATCAACATTTTAGGTGAATTGTGACTTCAAAAAAAAAAAAAAAAAAGGGAAACCATTCATTCAATATTCTTGTGGTTAATTCAATACAGGTTCAGAAAATTGGTGCAGATGACAAGGCCCAAGAGCAAGAATGAATACGGTAAATCAGTGCAGCATCCTCTGCCGTGACCCCTGAGCCTAACCAAAGAGACATGGATGGTGACAGTGTGACTGCCTGTTCAGGATATGGCAAGGCTTCCTTCTCTGCTTTGACATAGTCCTTTTATATTTGAGGCTTATATCACTATTGAGGAAGAATTTACACAATCTATGACCTCAATTCTTGCACTTCAGAGAAAATTTATAGGCACGAGGCTCCCTGAGGTTTTGAACCAAACTTGTACTTGGGGTACACACTTTGGGTTAACAGGAGGAAAAGTCATAATCCAGTTGTTCTTGAGCCCTTTTTCAGGCTCCAGTTTATATTCCTTTTTTATTTGAAATTCAGGGTTCCAGAGAAGGAAAGGCAGAGGCATAGAGATAGACAGAGAGATCTTCCATCTGTTGGTTCACTCCCCAAATAACTGCAACAGCTGGGGCTGGGCTAGGTTGAAGCCAGAAACCAAGAGCTTCATCCAGGTCTCCTATGTGGGTGCAGGGACCTAAGGATTTTGGCCACCTTCCACTGATTTTCCAGGCAGATTAGCAGAGAGCTGGTTAGGAAGCAGAGGAGCTAGGACTCAAACTGGAGCCTATATGGGATGCATTGCTGCAGGCAGTGGCTTTACTCGCTATGCCACAGCACTGGCCAGTTTATCTTCATTTTGAAAACAAGATTTCTATAACAAATAATCTAAATACTCTTCAATGTTTTCATGGTAATTTGGAGTAGGTAAAATGGGAAGATAGGATATTTGGTATTATTCCTAAAATAATTCTGCTCTTATTAACTTGGTACTCAGCTAACCCAAGATAGTTCTGTATCTGAAGCAGAGAACAAATTGCTGACACACATACTGGCTTCTGATGGAATTTGATGAATATTTGATTCTATTGACTTCATAAATTTTTTCATCAAGTGATGAAATAGTGGCATAATGATAAGAGGATGAGAGTATAACTCAGTAATGACCACCGTTATCAATTTTTAGTTGAGCAGCCTCAGTCTCTTGAGATTTAAATTATAAATGGAGGGATTAAACATAAACTAGGGTAATGATATGGGAAATGGTGACTTGAACTTTAAAAATTGTATTAACATGTGAAAATAATAATCATATTAATATTTGAAATATGCACTATTTTTTTAAAACATGCAATATTTCCTAGAAGTTTCAAACTCTCATTATGTTGTAAATGATATCAACACTACTTTTAAGAGATAGACATGATTTCTCAGGATTAATATACCCTGGGCTTATCTTAAAGTGGAATTAGACACATGAAAAAAGATCCCCTCCCCCACTCAGTTACACCACTAGCACAATAAACAATGTTAGGTAAGATACTTCTGATTAAGAAAAGGTGCCATTAACTTAATTGCTCATTTATTTTTAGACACATTTATTTTGTTTTATTTAAGTTTTACAACATTCATATGTTTCATATGTACAGATTTAGGAACATAGTGAGATTTCCCTCCCTACCCTTCCTCCTCCCACACTCCAACCCTTCCTGCCCCTCCCTCTTGGATTCCCATTCTTATTTTTTTACCATTATCTATTTTCAGCATACTTAATGATCAAATAGTTAACCCTACTTTAAGTAATAGAGTTAGACAAACAACATGAAGGAAAAGAATACAAAACAGAACAAAATTATACAAAACACTGTTCCTCGATGGAAGAGAAAAGGACTATAAACAACCGTCAAATCTCAAGATGTCTGTTTCAGTCCAATACATCACATTTCAGATATTCTATTAGTTATATCAGGGGAAACATATGATATCTGTTCTTTTGGGGTTGGCTTATTTCAGTAAGGATTCATTGAAGATTTATTATATTTACTATATTCAGTAAGACAGGATTTAATTTTTTTTACAGCAGAGTAGTACTCCATAATGTATGTATACCAAAATTTCTTAATCCGTCAACAGTTGATGGATGTCTAGGTTGATTGCATATCTTTGCTCTTGTGAACTGTGCTGCAATGAACATGGGAGTACAGATAACTCTTTCATGTGCTGATTTCTTTTGGTTTGTGTAAATTCCCAGGAGTAGGAAGGCTGGATCATACGGTAATTGGATTTTCAGATTTGTGAGTTATCTCTATACTGTCTTCCACGGTGGTTGCACCAGTTTATATTCCCACCAACAGCGGATCAGGCTACCTTTTCCCTTACATCCTCACCATCATTTATCATTTGTTGGTTTCTGTACATGAACCATTCTAACTGGAGTGAAGTGAAACCTCATTGTGGTTTTGATTTTAATTTCCCTTTTGGCTAGTCATTCAGAGCATTTTCACAAGTGTCTGCAGCCCATTTGAATTTCCTTTCTTGAAAAATGTCTGCTTAAGTAGTTTGCCCATTCCTTCACTGGATTGTTTGTTTTGTCATTGTTGAATTTCTTGAACTCTTTATAGATTTTGGATGTTAATTGTTTATCAGTTGCATAGTTTGCAAGTATTTTCTTCCATTATGTTGGTTGTTTCTTCCTTTGCTGAGTTTTTCTTTTGCAGTGCAGAAGCTTCTCAGCTTGATGTAATCACATTTGTCAATTTTGGCATTGTTTGCCTGCACTTTTGGGGTCTTTTCCAAGAAGTCTTTGCCTATGCCAATGTCTTGTAGAATTTCCCCCATGTTCTCTAATGATTTGGTGGCATTTGGTCATAGTTAGGTCTTTGATATATTTGAGTGGATTTTTGTGTAAAGTTAAGGGAGGGATCTAGTTTTATACTTCTGCATATGGAGACCCTGTTTTCCCAGCACCGTTTGTTAAAGAGACTGTCCTTGTTGCATGGGTTGATTTTAGCTCCTTTATCAAAGATAAATTGGCTGTAGATTCATGGATTGATTTATGAAGTTTCTATTCTGTTCTACTGCTCTACAAGTCTGTTTTTGTGCCAGTACCAGGCTGTGTTGATTATAACTACCCTGTAGTATGTCTTGAAATATAGTATTGTAATCTAGCTTTGTGTTTGTTGTATAAGTTTGTGTTTTTTGTATTAGCTATTAGGGATTAGCTATTCGGAATTTCTTGTGTTTCCATATGAATTTTAGCATAGTTTTCTCTAGATCTGCAAAGAACTTCATTGGTATTTTGATTGGGATTGCATTGAATCTATAAATTGCTTTTGATAGTATGGAGATTTGATGATGTTGATTCTTCCACTCCATGAACATGGTAGATTTTTTCATTTTTTAATGTCTTCTTCTATTTCTTTCTTTAGTGTTTTGTGATTTTCATCATAGAGATCATTTTTAAAGATTTATTTATCAGAAAGGCAAAGTTACAGAGATGCAGAAGCAGAAGTGGGGGGGGTGGTCTTTCATCTGCTGGTTTACTCCCCCAGATGGCTGCAATGACCAGAGCTACACAGATCCAAAGCCAGAAGCCAGGAGTTTCTTTGGGTCTCCCAAACAGGTGCAGGGACCCAAGGACTTGGGCCATCTTCCACTGCTTTCCCTGGCCATAGCAGAGAGATAGATAAGAAGTGGAGCATCCAGGACTCAAACAGGTATCCAGGGATGCTGGCACTATGGGTGGTGGCTTTACCCACTATGCTACAGCTTTAGCCCCTATAGAGATCTTTGACATCATTGGTTAAATTAACTACAAGGTATTTGATTTTTTTGGAGCTATTGTGAAAGGTACTGATTTTAAAAGCTCTCTCTCAACCATGATATTGTCTGTGTATCAAATACTTGATTTTTCTGAATTGGTTTTGTATCCTGCCACTTTGGTAAACTCTTTTATCAGTTCCCATAGTCTTTCAATGGAGTGTTTTGGACCCCTATATAAAGGATCATCTGCAAATAGGGATAGTTTGATTTCTTCCCTTCAGATTTATATTTGTTTGATTTCTTTGTCTTTTCTAATGGCTCTGGCTAAAACTTCCAGGGCTATATTGAATAGGAATGGTAAGAGTGGGCATCGGGGGAATGCTTCCAGCCTTTATCTATTAAGTAGGATGCTGGTCATGGGTTTTTCATATATTGCCTTGATTATGTGAGTAATTTTCCTTCTATACCTGTTTTGTTTTAGGTTTTCATCATGAAAAGATGTTGTATTTTATCAAATGCTTTCTCCACATCTATTGAGATGATCATATGGTTTTGTTCTTCAATTTGTTAATGTAATGGATCACTTTTATTGATTTGCAAACATTGAACCATCCCTGCATACCAGGGATAAATCCCACGTGGTCTGCGTGAATGAGTTTTCTGAATGTCATTAGATTCAATTACCTAGTATTTTGTTGAGGATTTTTTGCATCTATGTTCATCAGGGATAGTTGTCTATAGTTCTCTTTCTCTGTAGCAGCTTTTTCAGACTTAAAAATTAAGATGATGCAGGCTTCATAAAAGAAGTTTGGGAGGGTTCCTTCCCTTTTAATTGCTTTGAATAGATTGAGAAGAATTAGAGTTAGTTCTTTAAATGTCTGGTAGAATTCAGCAGTGAAACTGTCCAGTTCTGTGCTTTTCTTTGTTGGGAGGGTCTTTATTATTGATTCAATTTCTCTCTTGGTTATTGGTCTGTTTAGGTTCTCTCTGTCTTCATGACTCAATTTTGGTAGAGTTTATGTTTCTAAAAATCTATCCATTTCTTCTAGGTTTCCTAATTTGTTGGCATACAGCTCTTTGTAGTAATTTCTGATGATTCTTTTTATTTCTGTGGAGGCTTTTATTACATTTCCTTTTTTGTCTCTGATTTTATTGATTTGGGTCTTTTCATTCTTCTTGTTGGTGAGTTGTGTCAATGGTATTTCAATTTTTTTTTATTTTTTTCAAAAAACAGCCCTTCATTTCACTGATTTCTTTGTATTTTTTGTGTTAAATATTGTTTATTTCTTCTCTAATTTTAATTTTTTCTTTCCTCCTTTCTAATTTTGGGTTGGTTTGTTGTTGCTTTTGTAGTTCCTTGGTATGCACTGATAGCTCATTTATTTGGTATCTTTCCAATTTCTTCATGTAGGCACCAATTGCTGTAAACTTCCCTCTTAGCACTGCTTTTGCTTTTTCCCATAAGTTTTCATATGATGTATTCTCATCTTCATTTGTTTTCAGAAATTTATTGATTTCTCGTTTGATATCTTCTATGAGCCACTGTTTGTTCAGGAGTGTGATGTTCAGTCTCCATGTGTTCGTATGATCTAGAGGTTCTTGAGTGGTTGATTTCCAGCTTCATTCCATTGTATTCAGAGAAGATGCATGGAATGATTTGATTTTTTTGAATTTGCTAAGACTTGCTTTGTGGCCTAGCATATGGTCTATCCTAGAGAAGTTCCATGCACTGAGGAAAAGAATGTTTATTCTGCCACTGTGGAGTAAAATGTTTTATAGATATCCATTAGGTCCATTTGGTCTATAATGTCAATTAACTGTTGCTTCCTTGCTGATTTTTCTGTCTGGTTGATCTGTCCATTGCTGAGAATGGGGTATTGAAGTACCCCATTACTATTTTATTGGAGTCTATATATCCTTTTATGTCCATTGACATTTATTTAAATAGCCAAACTCTCTGTGATTGGATGTGTATACATGTATTATAGTTGTATCTTCCTGTTGAATTGATCACTTAATAATTGCATACTGTCCTTCTTTGTCTCTTTTCACAGATTTTACGTTAAAGTCTATTTTGTCTGATATTCTCATTTATTTTTATCACACATTATTATCTAGTTGTTCCATAAATTTTTGTAGCAGTCTTGGCTTGGGTAATTATGATTTTGTTATATCAGAGATTAGTCTATACTATTAGCAAGACCTAAAAAGACAAATCATGATGGGAGGGGCAAAAGGTCTGAAAGAAAATGTTTGTAGGACATATAACAAAGGATTAAAACACAAATAATACCTTTAAAAAGATGTTTTACCATGTTATTCATTATAGCACTGTTGCCAGTCATAAAAATTATCAATAGAAAATAGGTTTAAAAGTTTAACACATGGGCTGGAATTGTGGTAGAGTGAGTTACACAGCTGCCTATAACATGCCAGCATTCTTTGAGTGCTGATTCAAGTCTCTACCACTCCACCTTTAATCCAGCTCTCTGCTAATGCACTTGGGAAAGCAGCAAAAGAAGGCCCAAGTGCTTATACCTCTGCCATCCACCCATGCGGGAGGTTCTGATGGAGTTCCTTGCACTTGGCTCCAGTCTGGCCCAGCCCTGGCTGTTGCTGACATTTGAGCAGTGCATCAGCAGATAGAGTATCTCTGCTTGTCTCTGTGTATCCCGCTCTCTCAGTTACTCTGACTTTCAAATACATAAATCTTGAAAAAAACTAAAGTTTGACACAAAAAAATTAAATATTTATACTATGTGAAATACACACAACTATTGAGGGTCTGCTGATTTCTTTCAATATTTCAACATTTTTTTTTATCAAATCAACAATACCCTGGAAATGGAAGAAGTTTACAATCTTTAAACAAGATTAGATCTCTATTAGTTTACTACTTTATCATTTCTGTAACAGTACTGTGAACCTTTAGAATAAATAAGTATCATGAATTCAAGTTGGTTCATAAATGCTATTTTGTCTTGTTAAGCAACAAAGGAACTAACATTATGAACTTGATCACAAATTGAAACACATAAGAAATAGGAGTTTTCTTTTAGTCTCAGTGGGAAATTTCCTCAGGTTGAGACTTGATAAACAATGATTAATCTTCAAGAGGAAATTTTAAGAAATAAAATAAAACCTAACAATCATTTATGACACTCCCTGATAGCTGTTAAGACAACAGCCAACTGAGAATTTCTGCCCAACCACTCCCAATGATCAGCACAGTTGCCACAGTTTTTCATCTACCTACCCACCTCCTTCTGCTGTTCACACATCATGAGGGCAGATAAGGAATGTTGACTGAAACTATAATAAAGCTGAACTCCTGAATAGGGAAATTGGAAACACATAAAAGGAAAAAAAAAAAAAAAAGCCTAGCCTTTTCTTGACAGGTTTATAATCTGATGGAGATCCCATAGACACAGAGGGCAATGCTTCCCTAAATTTGAGCCAGTTAATGATCAAAAGGAAGTTTTAATCCTAAAATTAGCAAAATGATCTACCAATGGCCCTTGAAGGTCACTTGCCATATCAAGGAAGAAGTAGACAATTGCTAAAGCAACAATAATTCCTGGACAGTGGTCTACATATCCCTTAGCATATCACATAGCTCTTTACTCATTTTGTGAGGCACAATCATGGGAAATAGCCTTAACTGCTCATGTTTTTCATATATTCCCCTTCCACTGATACACTCAGAACTATACCAAATTCTTATTTTCTTGATTCCGCAATGCTCTGAATACAACCTCTTGTTTCCTGATATTAGTCTTATAGGCTACCAAGCAACACATAAACATTTGATAACCAATTTAGCTTCTATTCTCTGGAAAATTTATTTTTATTCCAAAGTCAGTGAGAATGGACTGGTTCCTCCTGCCACATCATCTCTAGTCACACATGCCACCACCAGCATATGGCAAACATACAATGTAGTATCACAGTTTAGGAAGGAATAGTGATATAACATGCAATTGAAATGTGATTTCCCGGGACAGGGGATTCAAATTCAATCCCATCAAGGAGGCGTGTACCAATGCCTTCTCACTAGTTAAAATGACCAGTTTCAGTTCATAATTGATCATAATGATAGGATTAAGATTCAAAGGGATCACATAAATAAGCCTAGTGTCTGCTAATACTAGCTGATAGAATTAAAAAGAAGAGAACAATCCAACATGGTAAGCGGGATACACAGCAGACTCATAGAATGGCGGATGTCCTAAACAGCGCTCTGGCCTCAGAATCAGCCCTAAAGGCATTTGGATCTGGCTAAAAAGACCATGAGAGTATTTCAGGCATGGAAAGCCAAGACACTCTGGCAAGAAAAAAGACTGACCTAAATGAAAGATGTCTGTGAGTGAGATCCCAGCAGAAAGAACAAAGAAGGAGGTACCCTTCCCTGAAGGGAGGAGAGAACTTCCACTTTGACTATGGCCTTGTCTAAATAAGATTGGAGTTGGTGAACTCAAGAGGCTTCCATAGCTTTGGCATCTCATGACAAGAGCCTTGGGTGATTACTGATGTCATAAATAAAAGTGTAAATTGTTAAATCAACAACAAGAGTCACTGTGCACCTACCCCCCATGTAGGATCTCTGTCCTTAATGTGTTGTACTATGAGAATTAATGGTAAAAATAGTTTTCAAACCATTCTTTATACTTTGTGTGTCTGTGTGGGTGTAAACATTGAAATCTTTACTTAGTATATACTAATTTGATCTTCTGTATATAAAGATAATTGAAAACGAATCTTGATGTGAATAGGAGAGGGAGTGGGAGATGGGATGTTTGCAGGTGGGAGGGAAGTTATGGGGGAAAAAAAGCCGCTATAATCCAAACGTTGTACTTTGGAAATTTATATTTGTTAAATAAAAGTTAAAAAATAAAAATGAATAAATAAAAAAAAGAAATGTGCTTTCCTTGGTGGCAGTTAGAAGGGGAAAAAACTATACAGGCCTAACCCATAAAAGCCTTAGAAATGAGGACGCAATGTGGTGTAGCAGGTAAAGCTGCTGTCTGTGAAGCTGATACCCATCATGGGTGTCAGTTCAGGTCCTGGCTGTCCTACTTCCTATCCAGCTCTCTGCTAATGTGCCTGGGAGGGCTGCAGAGAATGGCCTTAATGTTTGGACCCCTACTCCAACATGGGAGACCTGGAAGAAGCTCCTGGCTTCAGACAGGCTCAGCTCCTGTCATTATAGCCATTTAGAGAGTGAACCAGCAGATGGAAGATCTCTCTCTCTCTCTGTCTCTCTCTGTAATTTTTGCCTTTCAAATAAATTAATAAATCTTTTTTTAAAAAGCCTCAGAGGGCTGGCTCTGCGGCTCACTAGGCTAATCCAGCACCAGCACCCCGGGTTCTAGTCCCGGTCCGGGCGCCGGATTCTGTCCTGGTTGCTCCTCTTCCAGGCCAGCTCTCTGCTGTGGCCAGGGAGTGCAGTGGAGGATGGCCCAAGTGCTTGGGCCCTGCACCCACATGGGAGACCAGGAGAGGCGCCTGGCTCCTGGCTTCGGATCGGCATGGTGCGCCGGCCGCAGCACGCAGGCCACAGTGGTCATTGGGGGGGTGAACCAACGGAAAAGGAAGACCTTTCTCTCTTTCTCTGTCTCTCACTGTCCACTCTGCCTGTCAAAAAAAAAAAAAAAAAAGCCTCAGAAATTGTGTCATAATGAAATGGTCAGGGGATGAAAGTCAAAATCTTGCTGTCATACACATTCTTCCCAGCCTTGGTAGACAATACAATTTGACACACAGTAAGGGTTTCTCTGACCACTCTCCCCCCAACTTGGTGCCTCCAAATCTTTCCCTTTTACTCTCTCTTAAATCTACTCCAATCAGATGTTTGTTTTCCTGAAGCTTTCCACACACACTGACTTCATCAAAATCTCCATTAAGGATCACCAGTGAATTCTATGTTATAAAGTCTAATGGTCAACTCTGTTTTCATCTTTCTCTGTTGTAGCATTTTGATGTAGTTGAGCTCTCCCTTATTTTTAACACGCTTTTTTTTTTTCCACTTGGTTTCCAGGCCACCACAATCTTTTCATTTCCCTTCTGTTGCATTGGCCACTGTTTCTTATTTCTTTGCTGATTCCTCTCCAACATCTGAGAGGTGTAGCCTAATTTTCTATCATTGGTTTTCTCTTTTCTGTGTACATTCACTCCCAGATTGACTTCTTAAAATCCAATGCCTTTGAAAATATCTACGTGGGGTCAGGTACTGGGGCCATTCAGTTAAGCCTCCACTTGGGATGTCCACATCCCACAAAAGAGTACCTGCTCAAGTGCCAGGTTCTCAACTTCTTATCAAACTTCCTGCTACTACTGTACCCTTGGAAGGCAGCAGATGATAGCTCAAATATGTCTGTCCCTGTCACCTACATGGGAGACCCTGATTGAGTTCCTGATTCCTGGCTTTGGCCTGGCCCAGCCCTAGATGTTGTGGTCATTTGGGGAGTGAACCAGTAGATAGAAGATCTCTGTTTCTTTCTACCTCTCTCTCTCTCTGTTTGTCACTCTACCATACAAATGAAATAAAAGTAAACATTAAAAATAATAAATTATATAATGTTTAAAAATCTGTGTACCAAAGAATTTTAATTGTTAATCTTTATCTCATATTTTCTCCTGAATTTTAAACTGCCTACTTGATATGGCTGGCTGGATGTCTAATATTACTAGGGTATTTAGAATTTTAAAAAAGTTAATTTTCTTTCAAAAAAATAGAGGATCCAGCCTGTGGCACAGCAGTTAACCTGTCTGCAGTGCCAGCATCCTATATGGGCCCTGTTTCAGGCCCTCGCTGCTCCACTTCTAATCCAACTTCCTGCTAGTGTGCCTGAGACAGCAGCGAAGGATGGCCCAAGTGCTTGGGCCCCTGCACCCATGTGGGAGAACCTGTTTCTACCTTAGCCAGCCCTGGCTGTTGTGGCCATTTGGGGAGTGTACCAGCAGACAGAAGATGTGTCTATCCTCCTCTCTCCCTGTGACTCTGCCTTTCAAATAGATAAATAAATCTTTTTAAAAAAGTTTTAAAATTCATGCAATTTTTCATCATATGCATTTTCCATGAATGATTCAAAAAGCCCTCATATACATATCCACCTTATCAAGTCCCAAACTGACTGTCTGTTCCTTTGCACTTAATCTTTTCCTGCTACAGCCTTTCCTGTCCCAGTTGTGGTAATTTCATCCTTCTATTTACTCAAGCCAACAAATGTAGTCACTATTTTTTTTCTTTGTTCTCTATTCTTAACTGAATCCATTTACTCAAAATTCCTGCTATTCTACCAGCAATATGTATCCAAAATCTGAAAATTTCTTGCCATCTCCACTGTTTCTGCCTTTTTTGATACCACTGCCTTTTATCTAGCCTGATGCTACAGTCTAATTAGTCTCACTAATTTCGTTTTCACCCCTAACTAACCCCAGAAGGATCCTCTCTAACCTAGGTCAGTTGATGGTATCTTGAGGCAAATAATTTAATATCTCTGAGCAGCACATCAATCATATAAAGCTAATTTAATCTCTACCTTTATTGGGTTGATCTAAGGGATCGATAAAATGACAAATACAGTCCACATATATTTTTTCGATTATACAAGAAGCAAATGAAAGAGATTAACTTTATGTAATTTCTCAAATCTGTTTATTAATTATTAACTATTTAATATTTTATTTTAAATTTTAATTTTTAATTAGTTTAACAGATTCCTTGTGATTTATAGATACAATTCTAAGAACATAATGATATTCCCTTCCTCCATCCCTCTCTTCTTCCCAACTTTTTCCTTCTCCCCTTGTTCTGTCTTTAATATTTGACAAAATTGAAGAATTTTCTGGCTTGAATGTTTTTCTCCTCAACATTCATATGTTGAAATCCTAACTCTCAAGGCAATGGTAGACAGACAATTGGTGATCAGACAATGGGAATGGATTGAGGGTTGTGAATGGGATTGGTGCCATCATGAAAGAGACCCTGGAGAGATAACTTCTACCACGTTGGCACAGACAGAAGGTCCATCTATGAACTAGGGAGTAGACCCCCATCAAATAACAAACCCATAGGTGTCCTGATCTTGAATTTCCTAGCCTCCAGAACTGTCAGAAATAATTTTCTGCTGTTTATAAGATACCTGATTTATGATACTTTGTTTTAGCAGCCCAAATCAACTAAGATAAATAATATGATTTAAAGTTCTATATATTTGTAACCACTAAGCTACTGTCTGAAGAGATTGTGGGTATCCATAGACACCATGTCAAGTATTGAATCTTATTTACTGGGCTATAGGAATTTCCAGAAGAAATTCTTCACTAATACTTTGGCACAGGCTCTAGCTTCTTGCTAGGTGAAGTAAAGGAGATGTCAAACCTAACTTAATGGGAAAAATAATTGTTAGATCATCATTGTTTCTCTGTCCTTGATCTTTTTGATATAGTCAACACACCCATGCTTTTGAATCCCTCCTGCATTCATTCAATGGTCTTCTGTTGCAATGCCTGGGACTTCATTCTCACTCCAACACCTTCTCCATACATAAAAATATTTTTATATATCATGCCCTAATTTTGAGTTTGTAAATTGTGTTAATCATATTTTCCAATACTACAGTGACTTTCAGTGTATCTTAGTGCCTTGTATCCAGCATATCCATAGCTCGAGGTATAGGACAGTTCTTCCCCGATCCTCATCTATGCAGATGCCATTCCAATCTTGCCTTGAGAGAGATCCTTCATACCAACCACTTTGATCTTTTAGAACTGAATATTAGCAAGACAGTAATTACAGCTTGGTTAGTGCACTTCCTCAGGAAGGCAATAACCAGAGTATCTGTATATGCTTACAGTAACACCTAACATGTCTTTAGCAACTACTTTTTCAAGAACGTATTTTTGCAGTCTATACACATATGAATTTATCTAATGACTAAGAGCATTCTATGAAGACGAGAACACTGAGGTTCAGAAAGGTTTAACTTGAGTAGGGTCATTTATCATAACTGGTGGTTCTGGGATTATAACCTGAACAGTATATTCCAGTATTTGTTCTCTCAACCACTATCCTTTTCCATATACAATATCCTGAAAATAGGTTGTTTTTAGTAACATATATCACTTTACACACACCTAAAACCTGTAGTCTTATATATTATAACCTGTAGTCTTCTATCCTAGGAAATTTAGAGATTGGGAGTCACTTCATTTTGGGATTGGAAATAACTAGAGTTGATGATTAAAGCTGAACAATTGAATTTCACCCTTGAAAAACTGAGAAGCAGTAGCCAGAACTTCCTGAAGTTGATGAGTAAATTCATAATACCAGTGTTAGTAAACATGTAGAGCGACTAACGCAAATCCAAGTGGCAAGAATGTTCCTTCTAGTGGTAAACAGGGCATGTGGTAACATGCTGCTTCAAATGTGACAGATCTCTGTGGGTGTAACTGTTTAAACATCCAAGCCAAATTGAGGCAAAGAGCATGGGTAAATACACACCTACCATGATGCAGTTTAACAGCCATGCACCAAGAATGCCTTGCCATTTCCCTTGATTATTTGCCAATGCTGCTGTATAATATTCTCTAAGGAGCAAGCCCTGATTCAGTGTTTCTTTGAAGATTCCCATCAATCAAAAGTACTACAAAGCCTACTAGTTCTAAGAAAGAAGGCAGGCAAGTCCTAGATAAGTCAGTACTCTCTAAGTGGATTTATATTCCAAACTTCAGGTTGAGCATCCCTAATCTGGAAATCCAAAATCTGAAGTGCTCCAACATACAAAACATTTTGAGTACTCATTTGACAATCTCAACTCATGTGACAGTTTGCAGTTAAAACTTCAGGTACACTTTAAATACTGCATAAAATTACTTTCAGGCTATGGGTATAAAGTGTATAAAAGACATAAATGATGTTCATGTTTATACTTGAGTACCCTCTCCAAGATACATCATTATTTGTATGCAAATATTCCAAAATCCAAAATAATATGAAATCCAAAATGCTTTGACCCCAAGAATTTATGATGAGGATACTCAGCTTCAGTGTACTTACTCCTCACAAAAAAGCTTGGGAGAGAGATTTGGTTAGCCCTGTTACATATGAGGAAACAGGCTCTTAGGGGACTAACTTGGCCAAGACCCCACAGTTGGAAAGTATTAAAGTTTGGGTTCAAACCTATTCTCTTATGACACTGAAGCTTTTGCCCTTACCCACAAAGCTATTGAGAAATACATAATACTTGATATTGAGAGAAACTTTTTGCCTTAGTTTTTTCTGGAATTCTGAAGCAAGAATTTTTCTTTCAAACTATCCAAATCATTATTGCCATTCACCATCACTTGGAAATAATTGTGTACAGACTTTATAAAAAAATACCACTTCTTTTTAACCTCCATCCTTCATAAAATGAAGAGAGAAACTTTCTCACCCATCTATAATATAAGCCATATTGCATAGACAGACCCTGGGAAAGATTCATAGAATGGAAATACTTCCTGAAATGTCATTGTCTTAAGCTACTGTGAGCTGCCTTTATGTGATTCTGGTTGTAACAGATGTAAGCTCTGTGTTCTTTCACGCCATTGACATGTTTCCTAACAGGCAGATTGACTGGTCTAGCATAACCAGAGCTTGAGGGTAAAGGGGAGTCGTTGACCTTTAGGCAGTCTGTGACTTTACATTGACGTCATGCCTCACACTCAAATGCTCTCTGAATAACACTTTCCCAGGGTAGGTACCGTGGGAACAAAATAAACTTCGATAGGTGACATTTAGAAGTTGCCTAAAAACTATGTGGAGAAAAATGTCCTCTCACATAGCTCCAATTATTTTATGTAGCCATCAAAACATGTGTGAGAGCCCAAGGCCATGGAGAGCTTACAGTACATCTTAGAACAATGCTATGATTGTGTGGCTATCAGCCCCTTAAAATCCATATCACAGGCAAGATACAAATGTGTCACAAGCAAGGTTTGACAGCAGTTTCTGAGCTTCCTAGATCAGTAATAGAAACAGATATGATCAACATAGCCTGCTTTTGGCCTTTCCAAATGGGTGAGTTGCTTCTTATGTTATACAACCAATAGCAGCAGGTTACCCAGACTCTCCCCTCAGGCTCGCCCAGCCATGCCTTGCTAACTGCTGATGTTTTGTTGTAGTGATTTTCTAAGATACTTAGAATCATGTTAAAACTCTAAAGATTTGTTAGGCATAGCTCCAGCCATTGTGGCCAATTGGAGAGTGAACAAGCAGATGGAAGACCTCTTTCTCTTTCTCTCTGCCTCTCCTCTCTGTGTATGACTCTTTCAAATAAATAAACTAATCTTTAAAAAAAGAAATCTGAAAAGAATTTGTCATTTGGTAATGGGATAAGAATGGTATGCACAACAGCAAGTATGGCTGTGGGCTCTTAATATGACAAAAATCGCGAAGTGATTCTCACCATGGTTCTCCCAAAATCTGGGGAGTTTCATTGAGCCCAGAGTCTCAGCTTCAGGCTTAAGTTTCCATAAAGCCAGGCTGTACTTCCACTCCTGTGCCTTGATCCTCATGAAGTCATTGTTTCCTTATTAATGTTCTCAACAATTTCCCTCTGATATTGTCCTTCTTATTAATAATTTTCAATATTGATAATCCTGTGGGTTCTTGCCATTTATTCAGAGAAGTCTGAATACTGGCTCAAATAAACCAGACAACATGGTAAGTTTTTAAGCTTTTGACTCAGTGAGAGAAATGCAGAAGAAAGCAGGGACTTTAATAAGGGGACAAAGAAGTCTAGAAGCTAAGTTGCATCTATACCAGTCAAGGAGCAGGCCAGGAGCCACATGGAGCAAGCATACAGGCAGGAAAGCAGAGAGCAGATGGCCTGAAGGCCACACACCTGCGGGGCAACAAGGGAAAGACCTACCATGTTCCAGGCCCCTGATCTACTCCCAAAGTGGAGTGGTTATGTTGTCTGATTGGCAGGTGGACATCAGATAAGGGCATGAAATCACACAGAGGGCATGGCCTCCAGCTTACAAATCTAATCAGTTTTATCTTGCCTGCCTGCCTGCATCATTCCCCCTCAGAGAAATTTCAGACCTAAGCTTAAGGGATGCGGAAGGGCATAGAATCATCATATCTTCTATAGTTGCTTCCTGCTTATGAAAGGCATAGCATGGGCCCTGCCTGTCCTGGGTCTAGAAGTCTCCGCCTATCTCATCTAATGGGTTTGCTTTATAAGCTGGAGAATTTACAGTCACTGCCAATGGTTGTATCCCCAGCATGGTCAGTTATTCTTAGAAGTTGTTGAGTTCTTAAACATATAAGTTTGTTAATTAGCATAAGAAAAACTGGAACAAACCAATTGCAAGTGGTGTGCCCCTTATAATGGAAAGAACATATCTTACAGACTCCCAGAGAGTGTGTGGTGATAGGTTACCCTTATGTAGATTATAAAACCATTTAGCTCGAGCATAGAAAATTATAATAGAAGAGACTGTTAAGGGTTTTATTGTAAATAACAGTTCCCAGAGAGAATCAAGAGAGGCAGTTACAGCATGTATGTCTTAAGGTACAGCAGTCTTGATGTGATGAACGCAAAAACTTTACTTTTCTTTTTGTTTTTGAAGGGGTGTCTAAGATCTTCAATTGGTTTACAGGAATAATCAGGCATATCTTTGGAGTTCACCTGTGAAGATTTAGGAGGTAGAAATTTAATCCTAATGTCACTGAGGTAGTCCTGCTCAGTAGCACATGGTAAGGTCCCTTCCATTTAAGCTGTAAATGACCTGAAGAGGATCCTTCTGTGAGTAGCTTGCTCAGGACATTCCTAATGTTGGAGCATCCATTAAAAGCTTTTTTTTTTTTTTTTTTTTTTGACAGGCAGAGTGGACAGTGAGAGAGACAGAGAGAAAGGTCTTCCTTTGCCCTTGGTTCACCCTCCAATGCCACCGCGGCCAGCGCGCTGCAGCTGGCGCACCGCACTGATCCGAAGGCAGGAGCCAGGTACTTATCCTGGTCTCCCATGGGGTGCAGGGCCCAAGCACCTGGGCCATCCTCCACTGCACTCCCTGGCCACAGCAGAGAGCTGGTCTGGAAGAGGGGCAACCGGGAGAGAATCCGGTGCCCCGACTGGGACTAGAACCCGGTGTGCCGGCACCGCAAGGCGGAGGATTAGCCTAGTGAGCCGCAGCGCCGGCCAAAAAGCTCTTAAACTCTTTGGAATACCTACTGTATTTCCCCTGTCCAGCACAGTGTGTCTGTATCAGGGCCTTTTAAAGCTCATACAAAGGCTTGGAATCCAAATCCTAGAATCCATATTCCATAGAACCCTGCCATCAGGGATTCCCAATGTTGGAACTTCTGATACAAGCTTGTGAATTCTTTGAAACAAATTTTGTAGCCATCCTGTCCAGCACAGTATGTCTGTGTCAGGGCCTTTTTAAGCTCATACAAAGACTTGGAATCCAAATCCTGGAATCCATATTCCGCAGAATCCTGCCATTTCCATAAATATCCTTAGCTGCTTTTTAGTCTGTGGTAACCATATATATAGAATAGCTCCCTTTCTCTTGACTGAAAGAGCGTGCTTTCGTGGAGGTTAGAACATATCCCAGGTAATTTACTTTCTTGTTTAGAAACCTAAGCTTTTGTTTGCGAAATTCTGTATCCTCACTTTCCCAGATTCTGGGTTTAGTGGGATGCAGAAGAAATTATCCTGTAGGAAAAAGTTTAGCACACAATAAGATGCATTGAAGAAACTGTCTCATTAGTAGCCCTCAGGCCTTGAACCATTCTTTACCTTTTATTTGACCTGATGTTAAAACAGGCAAGATAGGAATATCACAGGGAGACATAGACCTAAGAGTCCATGTGTGAGACATAGTTAACTTTCAAGAAATACTTTAGAATACAGGCAATGCAGTTTAACATTCAGACATAACTAGAACATATAACATAATAATATAACACACTGGAACAAGGTAAATATTTGGGAACAAGTTTTACCATTACTTTTTATACTGTAACTCTTTGAGGATAAAGGTCCTGCATGGGAAGTTAGTGCACAGTGACTCCTGTTGTTATTTAACAATTAACACTCATGTATGATGTCAGTGATCACCCGAGGCTCTGATATGAGCAGCCTAGACTATGGAAGCCTTTTGAATCCATAAACTCTGTCAGTATTTAGGCAAGGCTATGTGCAAAATGGGCGTTTTTTCCTCCCTATGGATAAAAGCACATCCTTTGAGGACTACTTTTTTTCCACTGGGGTCTCGCCCAGGGAGGTTCTCCATGTAGGGACACTTTTTGCATGAGTATTGGCTTTGCATGAATGAAATGCTCTCGTGGGTTTTTAGCCTGACCAGAATGCCTTATGGGCTGACTCAGGTCAGAGTGCTACTTAAAGCCTATGCCATTCTATGAATCTGCTATATGGACTACTTCCCATGCTGGAGCATTTACTCCTCTTTAATCTTCTCTATTATTATTACCAGGCACTTAATCCTATTTATATGATCACTTTAATACTTAAGATGTTACTTCTACCATCTAGCCTAAAGGGTTTTGAGATCCCATGGTAAATTTTAAACTGTACACTTAGAAGTAAACCCATAGGACTGTATGTATAACTATAGAGCATTACAGTTTTTCTGTACAACCTGAGAAGATAAAAACAGACACAGCTCTTCCCAAGCTTAATTATCCTTAAGCATGTGACTTGGAAGCATTGCATCAGTTATAATTATGATACCTTAGAGTCTTTATTTGTGTACCAAATGGGGTCCATTATTTTACCAAGGCTGGTGAGGGGGTTTTAAATTTTTTTTCCTTTTTATTATTTTTTAAATGCCACTTAGTAAAGCAAAACAAATAATTAAAATAAAAATTAAAAAATAAAGACCAGTGTTAAATCTGTCAGCATAAGCCAAAACAAGAAAAAAATAGCATGGAAGCTGCCAGCATAAGTTAAAACAATAAAGACCAGCACAGAGGCCAAAATAATAACCTACAATTTAAAAAAATAATAAAAAATTACTCTATTAATCAGACATGTGGCAGGCCATGTTACACCATTTCCCACCCTCTAGGGAGGCCATACAGTATTGCAGAGAATAATCATAATTTCCTTAGTAATACCATATAGCCTAAGGGCCTCCCAATTTTTAAGTATAGATCCTGAGGGATTCTCCACAGGAGCAGATGTAGAGCAAATCATGGTTGAATCACCTCATAACCTGGGGACAAAAGGTAGATAGGGCTAAGCTTGGGCCCAGTTACATATCTGAACAAGTACTTAACAACTAATCTGACATCCCAGAGTTACCATACCTATAATAGAGTTTAATATATATATTGTTTAATATATATCATATATTGTACATATCATTTATATATACTATGTTACATATATTATATATTACATATACAAACCACACATATTATTACATGTAATATATATGTTGTATACATACACTATACATATACACCATATATATGTATATATGAAGTAGGCAGGCATATAGGTTAAAATTGATTAGGCTTGTGAGCTGGAAGACCACACCTTTGCCATGCCCCTGGGTGACCTCATGCCCTACCCGATACCTTCACCACGCCCCTGGGTGACCTCACGCCCCTACCTGGCCACACTTGGGTGCCCACCAGCCAATCAAGTTAATTAACCAATCCCCTTTGGAAGTGGGTTAAAAGCCTGGGACATGGTGTGTCCCGGCCCTTCTGTTCTTCCCTGGCCTCTTGTCAGGACAGGGCTTGCTGTAGTCCTGTGCCTCCAAGGTGCGTGGGCTTCAGGTCACGTGCTCTAGGCTTCCTGGCCTAGATGCTCCTCCATGTGGCTGGTTCCTGGTGCTTGGTATGAACCCAGATTTACCTTTCTCTCTCACTCTCCTATGCACTACATGAAAGCTTAAAATGTACCATGCTGCCTCATTTATCTGTGCCAGTATTTAGAATTCTTCTCTAAATATTAGGCAAGAACCCTCTCAGGCTTATTGATATTGGGGATTTATTAATAAGCATATGGTGAAATCGTACTGCACCCCAAATTCTGGTAGCATATGTGGCACCCCAGATAGCACTTCTGGGGAACTTTAAGGGGCCACATTTTTGTATGAATTTTAGGGGGTCATGTCCAGTTTCATATATATGGATTGTACATACATACATATCCAAAAAGGGTATGAGCATGAGACTGCAGAAAATAACAAAAAGGAAAAAAGAAATGGTTTCAGAACTGCCTCATGGGTATAACATAACAAACTGAAAATAAAAAATCAGAGTGTCTGAGCATGAGGATACTTAAAATAAAAAAGGGGGAAAGACTTTCTGGCACACAGCCAAGAAAATAACAAACTGAAAAACCCAAAATAAAGTCACTCAGCTAACTAGGCATACATCATGTGGCTGACCATGGGGGCCACTATCTTAGGGTGGATTCTGTTGCCCATCTTCTAGCGAGGGTGGAAGTTCCCATGGGAGCCACCATCTTTCTGACCTCATGTCCTTCATGGGGGCTGCCATCTTGGAAACCCTGTGTTTCTGATGGAGGCCACCATCTTGGAATACCTTCTGAAGCAGGAAGTGGGACATCTGCTGTGTTTAGTGTTCTGCCTCCCTGACACAACCAGGTTACTAGGCAAACAAACCAGTTCCCCAGCTCGAAATTAACAATTGAAAGCATGCTTGATTTGAAAATCAAAGCATGTGGCAAAGCAGAATTTTTAGTACCATTTAAACTGGTCCATAAAATTAAAAAACTCAGTAAAGTTTCAACCTTAGAAAATGCAACCTTAGAAAACCTTAGATAAATTGTCTTTAAAACATGTTACAAACAACTTGAAAACTTTTATATACATTGATAAGCTCTCATAAACTCTCAAAAATACTAACCCTCTGCAGAAGTCCTTCTCATCTCTCTGCCTGGATTCCATCAGCACTGACAGCACATTTTAAAGCAAGGAACAGCAAAAAAAAAAAAAAAAAAATCCATGTATTTCTGAAAGCCACAAGTGAAGTAGGCAGGCATATTGGTTAAAATCGATTAGGTTTGTAAGCTGGAAGACCACACCTTCACCACGCCCCTGTATGACCTCATGCCCCTGTGTGACCTGGCCACACCTGGGTTCCCATCAGCCGGTTAGGTTAATTAACCAATCCCCTTTGGAAGTGGGTTAAAAGCCTGGGACATGGTGTGTCCCAGCCCTTCTCTTCTTTGCCCTGGCTTCTTGCCTAGAGGGGGCTTGCTGTAGCCTTGCACTTCCAAGGCACCTGGGCTTCAGGCCACATGCTCTAGGCTTCCTGGCCTAGATGCTCCTCCATGTGGCTGGTTTCTGGTGCTTGGTATGAACCCAGATTTACCTCTCTCTATTTCTTAGATAAAGCTCTCACTCTCCTAAGCATCTTTCACACTAAATAAAAGCTTAAAATGTACCATGCTGCCTCGTTTATTTATGCTGGTATTTAGAATCCGTCTCTAAATATTTGGCAAGAACCCTCTCAGGCTTATTGATATTGGGGATTTATTAATAAGCGTATAGTGATACTGTATGGCACCCCAAATTCTGGTAGCATATGTGGAACCCCAGATGGTGCTTCTGGGGAACTTTAAGGGGCCACATTTTCATATAGATTTTAGGGGGTCATCCCTGACTTCACAAGCACTAAGGGAAACCAGAAAAATCACCTAAGCTCTGTTTGCTCATTTTGAATGAAAATGCCAGTGGGAGCTGCATCTGAGGCTCTTGGGGCAGCTGGGGCAGGGCAGGGCTAGCTAGAACTGTGAGCCATGGTGCCAGCAGGGTGAGCACAGGCCCCACCAGCCACTCCCTCGCAGAGTTCCACACTAGTGGGAACCTAGTGTGCATCCCAGGCAGGGCCAGTGGAGCAGGCAGCCCACTTCTTTCTGGCAGAGCCCATCACCACAGTAGAGGTGGGCTAGGGCAGCCAGTGCCAGTGCATTTGCTTGGTTGTGACTCTGCTGGTGACTTTTTTTATGAGTGGCCCAGCCCCCACAAAATGGCAGAAGTCTCCTGCATGTCCTGTACACCTGAGTGGTCCAGCAGTGGCAGAGGGAAGAATCCATGGCTTCCATCCCATCTCCTCTGTCTTGGCTTCCACCCCTCCCCCAGGGATGCACCTGCCTCAGAGACTGGGCTGCCTGGGGCAGGAGCAAGGCAAGCAGTGAGAAAGTGCAACCAGCCAGGCTGGAGGAGCACACACACGCCAGGGTAGGAATATACCCCACCTCTAGCCATGGTGCTTAGCTATAGTTGGGCATGCAGGGTGAGTGTGCTCTCCCTGATCTAAGGAGAAGCTGTGAGTGCAGATGTGGAGGGGGAGGGCAATGGAGTGCAAAAAGATGAGCAAAGTTAGAAAAAGTGGGCATGTTGCCATTTTATTCCTTTTAAACCAAACAAACAAATGTTAAATAGTTCCTGGGGAATCCCTCTGTTACTGAGGGTCCCATATGGGTCGTTATTATATCATCCTGCTTATTAATAATTTTCAATATTTATAATTCTGTGGGTTCTTGCCATTTATTCAGAGAAGAATTCTGAATACTGGCTCAAATAGACCAGACAACATGGTAGGTTTTTAAGCTTTTTATTCAGTGAGAGAAATGCACAGGAAAGTGAAAGCTTTAATTAGGGGACAAAGAAGTCTTGAAGCTAAGTTGGGTTAGTTGTTAAACTAGGGACTGGCTCTGGTGTTAGCAATAAAGCTGCTGACTGCAATTCTGCCATCCCATAAGGGTGCCCTTCAATTCCCTGCTCCTTCACTTCCAATCCAGGTCCCTGTTTATGCACCTGGGAAAGCAGTGGAAGATGGCCCAAGTCCTTGGGTCCCTGCACCCATGTGGGTGACCTGAAAGAGGTTCCTGGCACCTGGTTTCAAATCAGCCTATCTTGGCCAATACAACCATTTTTGGAGTGAACCAGCAGATGGAAGATCTTTTCTCTGTCTCTCTCCATCTCTCTCTCTCTCTCTCTCTCTCTCTCTCTATATATATATATATATACATATATGAATATAGATAGAGATATCTAACTCTGTAACTCTTTCAAATAAATAAAAATTGACATTTTAAAGAGTGTTAAACTAATTTTTGTGTAAGACCACAAAAATGAATTAAAAATTGATAATCTCCAATTGAAATTTCCTCCAGTCTCCCTCTAAGGAACCAATAAAAGTATACAGTGATCTGTAAGTCTTTCTTCAAAGTCAGAAATATAGGCTCAATTATACACACACTCAAGATCCTTTGGGTTTGCTTTTGGATATTGCTTTTCAAAGCACTTATATTCACAATATATTTTTTTCTAAGTTCTGTCTGAGATCATTCAGGGATGGTTTTACACTGTTAGAGATAAAAACACAAAAAGCAAAATACCTAGATTCTAATTACAAATTTTACCACTGACTCATAAGCAGATTGTACAAAAATCAAATTATTCTTCCTGAATTAGTGTTGTCATCTTCAAAGAAAAGATAAACTGCAATAAAGTAGCCCTGTGCTTGATACTATGCTAAATAGATTTTTAAATTTCATCTTGGTCCTGGGGGTGCAAACACAGCAACAAAACAGAAAAAAATATTGAGCAAAAATCCACAAGCAATAACATATATACTCAGAACACAATAGAAAATTAATGTCGGCATCCCCACCCCATCCTCACACATTTGATAGTAAGTGATAGAGACAAATAATTACTCCAGATAAGGGCAATAATACTGTTATAAATTATCAGTGGTAGAAATCTTTTTTCTTGTCCTTACTATGAATCTACACATGACTTCAGCAAATTGCTTAATATCTTGGCATTTCAGTTGCACATATACAAAATTCAATTCAATAAATTTGGTAACTACCTATCCCTTTGTCTTAAGTAATAGATATAGAGAAAAATTGATTGCCACAGAATTCTTGTCCTTAAATTGCTTGCAATTTCAGTAATGATGGAAAAGGAGAGTGCTATGAACAGTAATGCATAACAAAATATATCCAGTGCCCTCACATCCATAGGGAAAAAAAAATTGTGAAATGCCAAAGAAAGAGAAACTCCCTCCACCTCAGAACTTCGGAATTGGAGAAAGCTTGGAAAAAGAAGTTTTTTCCCAGCACGGATTTGACTTTGGAGGTCATCTAATAAAAATTAAGAGAGATAGGATGGGAAACCTATGACCACCCTTCTAGCCCTGAATGCCTTGTAGCTTATAAGAAAAATATACACAGAGTACCTTAAAAGAATAGGGGAAACAGAATTAACAGGTAAGTTTAAGGATGGTTGTTTGGCACAGCACTTAAAATGCCATTTGAGATATCCAAATCCCATATTGGAGGTCCTGGGTTCAAGTACAAGTTCTGCTCCTGATTCCAGTTTTCTACTAATGCACACGCACACCATGGGTGGCAGTAGTGACCACTCAAATAGTTGAATTTAGAGACCCCCACATTGGAGACCCCAGTGGAATTCCAGGATCCTGGCGTCAGTCTGGCCCAGTCCTGACCATGGCAGCCATGTGGGGACTTAATCAGCAGATGGACGATCTCTTTATTTCATTTTATCCTCTATCTCTGTCAATCTGCCTTTCAAATAAATAAAGTGAATATTTTAAAGAAAAAATGCAGATAATTCAGCCAATCTTTAATATATCTTCATTATTTATTACTTGTATGCCTTTGAACAAGTTGTCTAACTTCTCTATAATTATTATTATTATTATTATTTGAGATGATAAAATACATAGTTCTGGTGAAAGGATGAAGCAGTTTATCTAAGTTCTTATTCCTGGAACATAAATAAAATATTGATAAATAGTGAAAGCTATGGTGATGATGGTTGTGGCAATGATGCTCATGACTACCCAGTTGTTACATGCAAGTTCATGTTTCTCCATGATCCCCATAAAGTCAAGGATAGAACATAGTAGGTTTAGCCAACGGCCCCTCTTCCTCATGTGTTTTATCTGCCTTCTCAGCATCTGTGTCCTGGTTTTGCTGACCCATAGCATATACTCTTAAGCTGTGATCTAAGGCTAGCCAAAGTTAGTTTCTAATTATACTTTGATTCTTCACCTCGATTTCTTAGCTCTAATCCTATTCTCCCCCAGCATACTCAGTGCTCATTTTCGGTTTCTGGCAGTTGCTTCAGGCTTCTATGTTGAGGCCTCTCTTCTCATGGATCCTTGACATCATCCAACACCATTTTGCTTCCATCTTTCCATTCGGAATCTTCCTAACTAGCACTCATTCACTTGTGCTTCTGTCTGCTTCTTTACCTGCTGATACTGGCCCAGCTTGCAAGACCTTCAGGATCCCAACATCATAGTTGCTACAAAAGAAGAAATCTAGGGCTTAACCTTCCTCAACCCTCACTACAATTATGCTTCTTATTTCTAGTTCCTTACTTTGCTTCCTAGATGGAGTGCCCAGTTATCTCACAAGAAAACCAATGGGAATTTAAAAAAGTTTAATACAGTGGCAAATTAGTACAATAACTTCCAGAGTGATTGGACTCTATTCAGCCAAATAAACCTGAATGTCAGTTTACATTTTGGAAAGTGCCAGCACTGCTTCTTCAGCTCAGTTCCATATCAGAAAACACCAATTATCCTATTGTGCTATAGGGTACAATGATATTTTTCAAATTTATAGTCAACTCTGAACATATGTATATAATATGCATATATATAATTTATAAATATAATTTACATTTTATTATTATATACATGTATTACATTATATCTATATGCATTCTGTATCAAACTAGCTATATAAAAACAAGATTTTAATAGTAACGCATTAAAACAAATAGAGATGGTTTTGGGTGATGTCAGGAATCCATGAGGAGAGGCCTCAGCATAGAAGCCTAAAGCAACTGATAGAAATCCAAAATGATCACTGTGCACGCTGGTGGAGAAAGGATTAAGGCTGAGAAATTGATGTGAAGAATCAAAATATAATTAGAAACTAACTTTGGCTAACCTTGGGTCACAGCTTAAGACTGTATGTTATGGATCAGCAGCAAAACCAGGACCCATGCTGAGAGGGCAGATAAAACACATAAGGAAGAGGGGCCGTTGGCTATATCTACTGAATTCTATCATTGATTTTATGGGGATCATGGAGAAACAAAAATTCTAGAAAAACTTCATTGTGAATTCAACTTTAAAAAATTAATTTATTACTTAAAAGGCAGAGAAAGAAACACAAAGAGAGGTATCTTCCATGCTGTGGTTCATTCCCCAACAACCATAATGGCCAGGGCTAGGCCAGACTTCATCTGTGCCTTCGTGTGAGTGACAGGGCACCAAGCATTTGGGCACCATCCAGTGCTTTCCAAGGCGCATTAGCAGAGAGCTAGATCAGAATTGGAACATCCAGGGCTAAAACTGATTCCCATATGGGAAGTCGGTGTTGCAGGTAGTGGCTTAACTCAGTATGCCACAACACCAGTCCCTGTGATTTCAACTTTTTAATTGAACAATTGACTCAGAAATGATTAAGAAAAAAATACACAAACCTAAAAAACAAATACATACTTGCATCAAAATGCTACCCAAACCAACTTTGACACGAAGTTGTGCTTTCGTGCTGCTGAAGCAGATGCTGAGTCTGCTTGGGAGTCAAAGTCTATTCAAAGCAGGAAGCCCAAGAAGTGTGTGGTAGTTCGGTGGCAAGAAGACCTACATTTAGGTTTCGACTTCTCTTCCCTTCCTTGAGCTCCACCCAGGTTCTTTCAGGATTCATCGTCATACTTGCAGATTTTCTTGCCAAGACCGTTTTTCTCCTTAATAACATAAAAGTTCTTAGAATTTGGAACACATAGTTTTATACTCCCAAGATAGGAATCATACAAAGATGCCAAAAAAAAAGAGAGAATTTCAGATAATTTTTCTGGGCAGCATGAACTTGGCCTGGTTCTGCTTATTGGGCCTGACTCACAGAAATATCTCTCTTGACTCTTTGGGGATGTCTATTGAGAAATGGGTGTGGGAGAAGTAGATATCAAACAAGAGGTACAGCTGGCTCATTTTTGTGATCGACTGAGATAAGCTAAAGCTTTTTACAAGCCTTTTTCCAAATGTGGTTGAAAGGGTTTACGTCGTATAATTTATACAAATCTACTCAGTTACACAACAAAAGCCATCACTGAAATACATTTGGGGGCAAAAAGGAGAAAGTATTTTAATACCTTATGTTATTATTCCATTGACAGTATAATTGCTATAACTGTAATCATTTCCCTAATAGAAAATAAGTACTGGTACTTACTGTGTTACCAGAGAAATTTGCTTATTTCATAAGCTAATGTTTCCTTGTACAAGAGTTAGCAGTGAAAGTCTCAGTCTCACATGAAAAATTTTTAGGAACAGCTTTATTTTAAACATAATTTAAATACCACAAAATTCACACCTTTAGGTGTAAAATTAGATATTTTAATGTATTCACATTGTAGTGAAACCATCACTACTATCTAATTTCAAATTACTTTATCACTGTAAGAAAAAGTTCTCATATTTATTAGAATCATTCCCCACTCCCCTCCCTTCCATCCCTTAACAAACATTCATCTATTTTCTATTTTCATTCTCTGGACATTTTATATAAATGGAATTACACAACATGCATACATTTGAGAAGGCTTATTTCATTAGCATAGAGTTTTCAAAGTTTGTTTCTAATGTATTATATATCAGTATTTCATTTCTATTTATAGCTGAGTAATATTCCACTATATGGATATTCCACATTTGTGTGTCATTTGTATATCATTTTATTTGTAGACATTTGGCTTGTTTCAATTTTTACTATCATGAATAATGTCTCTGTGAATATTCATCTACATATTTTGGTATGGATAAATGTTTTCAATTCTCTTGATTATATGACTAAGAGTGGAATTTCTGACTCATATAGTAACTCTATTTAACATTTTGAGGAATTAAGTGTTTTCCAATGTGATTGTACTATTTTCTAATCCTGCCAACGTTGTATGAGGAATTCAATTTCTCTACATCCTTACCAACACTTGATAATTTTTTTATTTTATCCATTCTGAAGTATTAAGTGGTAACTTGATGCAAATTTTGTTTACAGTTGTATAATGACTGAGAGCATTGATCATCATTTCATTTGATCTATGTAGTTTTCTTTTCCATTCCTGAAAATAAGGGATCAAATTTTAGCCTCTAGCAATTATTGTGAAATGATCTCTTTCTCCTTCCAATTCTGTCAGTTTTTCCTTCATATATTTTTGACTTCTCTTGTTAGTTACATATAGACTTATACTTGCTATTTTTTCCAACTTATTTGACATTTGATTATTTGATATCTATTTATAATTATATATACATATAAAATTCCTTAAGTACTTTTGGTCATAAACAGTATTTTCTCTGATATTAGCTTACCTACTCTAGCTCTTTTCATGATATACCTTTTTTTCCATCCTCTTATTTTCAACTCATTGGTATATTTGATTATAAAACATGTATAAACAACATGTAGCTAGAAATTAGTGCCTTTATCAATTTTGTCCATCTTTGACTTTTGATTGTAATGTTTAATCCATTTACATGTAATATAATGATTGATAACATAAATTTGCATTTGTCATTTTGTCTTCTTTTTATCATTTTCTCTGCTATTTTCCTCTTTGATATTAAATAGATGTTTTGTAGTATACAATTTAAATTCCTCTGTTCTTTATTTTATTTTTTATTTATTTTTCTAGCGATCACCATAGAGAATTTTTAGATTTACTTTTTTTTTTCTCCTCTGGAGGGCTGTAGCTTTAGTTAATGAAATAAACTGAAAACAGATTGAAAAATGAAAACATGGGAAACATACACATTCAGTTTAAGATGCAAAGGCAGGACAGAAGGGCTAAAACTTACCTAGTGTTAAGCAAAGGTACAGTCTTCTGGGAGAAAAGTAATGACATGCTATGGAAAGCTGAGAGAAGGAGGTGCACAACCAGCAAGGATTGTTTTTTTGTACAAATCATAAAGTGTCCCAACAAACAATCAGCCTCCTATGGTAATCTCTATTCAGGCCAGGTATCAGACTCCCAATCCATTCTTCCTATGAAAATATAATTCCTAAATATACATATGAGCTTATATTTACTTTACAAAAGTATTATAAATATTATAATAAAAAGATATTATAAATATCTTCCTCTTCCTTTGTATGTTTCAGACATTTTTGTTGAAAACTGGAATGCAAATAACAGTGTCAACTCTTGGAATCAGATTGATTCCCGTAAGATGTTTTGTTGATGCTCTTTGTTGTTACCAATATTTAAGTTGTTTCTGTTGCTGAAACTTGCTTGCTAAATGAAATTTCTCTAATAATTCTTTAAAGTCTATAATCTTTACAACCTGTGGCCACAGAAGTCTCTTTGGTAAGTTCATAGCCAGCTAATGATTGGGAAGACGAATTCTTTTTTTTTTTTTTTTTTTTTTTTTTTTGGACAGGCAGAGTTAGCTAGTGAGAGAAAGAGACAGAGAGAAAGGTCTTCCTTCTTCCATTGGTTCATCCCCCAAGTGGCTGCCACAGCCAGCACACTGTGCCAATCCGAAGCCAGAAGCCAGGTACCTCCTCCTGGTCTCCCATGCCGGTGCAGGGCCCAAGTACTTGGGCCATCCTCCACTGCACTCCCGGGCCATAGCAGAGAGCTGCCCTGGAAGAGGGGCAACCGGGACAGAATCCGGCGCCCCGACCGGGACTAGAACCCGGTGTGCCGGCCCCACAGGTGGAGGATTAGCCTAGTGAGCCCCAGCGCTGGCCCACAATTTACGTTTTTTTGGTCAACTTCCTACTTACTGCAACTGTTTATGCTACCCCAGGCAGCTGAAATATTCAAAAATTGCTGCTGATATGTTTTTTCTTAACAAATTTCATTGATAAAAGGCTGTTTTCACTTAGTAATAAGCAAGGCAATGCAAATAAAGACAAGTTCTTCATGTGGTGGTTTCTAAGAAACTGCCTTACATCTCAAATAAAAAAAATTCTCCGGGAATGAGGACTTTGGGAGCTCTAGACTCATTAGGTTTCTGGTTTTCATGGTTACGGTGGTTACCAGACCACCATTATGCTAGAAAAAGAGAGACAGAAAAGGATATATTAACACAGGAAATATTAAAATTTGCACAGAACTCAAGAGGGTGATGTCAACAAAGTGGCAGAATAAGAATCCTTAGGCCTTTTTCTTCATGAAGGCAATGACTTAACACTATATAGACCAAATTGTCTTTGTAATAAATGAAGAAACAAGCTCAATTTTCAATATTTCAAGTTAATGAAAAACCACAAACTATTAATACTATGAGAAAATCATTGCATTTATTCACTGATGAAATAGCTTGCACAGTACAGCATTATGACAAGTTAAACCCCCATCTTATAGTTTCTACCATGGGAAGGAAAAAAAATGAAACATGCCCCATCATTTTGGTTTTTGAGGGGACTGCCAAAGGAATAGTTTTTCTTTGCTGACTCAGAACACTGATGGGAACTGGTATAGTTTGGATGCCTGGGGATTGCTGAAAACAGAAGTCAGTACAGCAATGTATTGCAACAACAGAAAGACTATATTATTACATAAAGACAACAAGATAACCAAGAGATTTCAAACTTCTGGAAAAAAACAGCATCTATAAGTATAACATGTTAACTGGGGAATTGTTATGTACAAGCCCAGAGAAGATGTATCCCCAGAAAAGTTTTGGGAGGTCCCTACAATATCTAGTGGGGCTAATTGGTAATGTCTTCTTTGGTACAAAGACAATAAGAAAGGACTATTAAAACATCAGTACAAACTAGTTGGAGGTGTTGATATAGAATGCCCAAACCAGAGAAATATCACCCAATCAAAGCAGCAAAATTAAACTGCAGAAACTAACCCTGAACAATGCATATCTATGAGCTTCCTAAAAATAATTTAAAATAACTCTCACAAAGATATACAGTGGGCTAGACTAGGACACCGGCAATCAAATTAAGTACAGAAAACAATGTATGAAGAAATGAAAATTTCAACAACATGATAGAGACTTTAAAGGAAAAACAAAATAGAAATTTTGGAGCTAAAGAGACCATAATTTAGTTGAGGACACAATAAAGGGATTTGCTAGTTTGTATGCTAGTTTGGGTGTCCCCTAAAACTGATGTGTTAGGAGCTTGGTCTCAAAAGTTTTATTGGATTAATGTTAACATTTAATGGCATAATTGTAGATTTGATTCAACTATGGAGCCTTTTGGAGATGATTACATTCGATCAGGCTCCTGAGGTAGAGCCTCCTCAATCAAATCATGGTTGCTTTATAAAAAGGAAACACATGGATCAGTATCCTTACTTTCTCTCACTGCTTGCTGGCTCACAATGTGATTCTTCATTTGTACACATTATACCATCCACCAACGCTATCAGATGCCAGGCCAGTGAGGACATCTGATCTTGGACTGTGTATTTCCAAAATTGTGAGCCAAAATAAGCTTTCTTCTTTTTTAAGTAGTTTGTTTTAGTTATTCAGTTGTAGTAAGAGAACTAACGAATACAGCATTCAAAAGCAGACTTGCAGCAAAAAAAAGTGAGCAAACTTGAAAATGGATCATTTGAAATAATAAAGGCAGAAGAGAAAATAGAGAAAACAATGAAGAAAAGTGAGGAGGCCCTAAAAGACTTACAGTAGAGAATCAAGCAAACTAATCCACTATGACAATTTCAGAAGTAGAAGGAAAAGTGCTTATCTGAACTGAGGCTTGTTATAATGAAATTGTCAAAAGTCACAGACAAAAAAGAATCTTGAAAGCAACAACAGAAAATAAACTCATCCTATTCTTGGGAGCTTCTACAAGATTATCAATAGATTTCTCAGCCAAAACCTTGAGAACCAGGAGAGAGAGTGTTGTAGACCAGTTAAAATACTCAAATAAAAAGAATCTGCCAACCACGAATATTATATGAGGCAGAGCTATCCTTCAAAACTGGTGTAGATGGGAAGCGGGGTACACAGCAGAATCATAGCATGGCAAAAGCCCTGAACAGCACTCTGGCCTCAAAATCAGCCCTTAAGGCATTTGGATCTGGCTATAAGGCCCATGAGAGTTTAGCAGGCATGGAAAGACAAGACATTGTCACAAAAAAATGACCTAAATGAAAGATCTCTATGAGTGAGATCCCAGCAGAAAGAACGGGCCATCAAAGAAGGGCAGTACCTTACTCTGAAGGGAGAAGAATTTCCACTTTGAATATGGTCTTATCTAAATAAGATCAGAGTTGCTGAACTCAGGAGGCTTCCATGGCCTTGGCAGCTCACTGTGCATCTGCACCCCATGTAGGACCTCTGAACTTAGTGTGTTGTAGTATGAGAATTAATGGTAAAACTACTACTCAAACAGTGCTCTATACTTTGTGTGTCTTTGTGGGTGCAGTCTGTTGAAATCTTTACTTAGTATAAACTAAGTTGATCTTCTGTATGTAAAGATAATCAAAAATGAATCATGATGAAAAATGGGATGGGAGAGGGTGTGGGATTTGGGATGGTTAAGGGTGGGAGGGAGGTTATGGGAGGAAAAGCTGTTATAATTCAAAAGTTGTACTTTGGAAATTTATATTTAATAAATAAAGTTGAAAAGAAAAACAAACTGATTCAGAAATTTAAAAACTTTCCTAGATAAATAAAACCTGAGGTAGTTCATCCACCACTGGATCTGCTCTACAAGAAAACACTAAATGTATTTATTCAGGCTGAAATGAAAGGATGCTAGACAGCATCATGAAAACATTCAAAATTACAAAGCTCTCTGGTACAAGCATAATATAGACAAATGTAGAATCATGCAGTTTTGAAATGTGATTACATAAAGCACTCATAATTCTGGATCGGAATTTAAAGTACAGGCAGCACTTGTCAGCTTCTACCTGCCCTGCTTGCTTGCTGCTTCCTTCCAGTGTGTTCAATAAATCTACCTCTGCATGTTCTCAAAAAAATTAAAATACAAAAGCATAAAAATAATTATAGATTTATTTTAAAGGATACATGGTCTAAAAGGATGTAATTTGTGGAATAACATCACAAAGTGAGGTGAGGGATGGTAAGGCAAAATGTAGTTTTTACATGCAATTAAAGGTGAATTGTTATCAGTGTAAAATGTACTCCTCTTTGTTTAAGATGTTTCATGTTATTCCCATGGTAACCACACAGAAAATAACTACAGAAGATTCACAAAAGAAACGAGAAAGAAATCTAAGCATTAACTACAAAAAATCAACAAAAAATAAGGAAGATAACAAAAAAGTAAGAGACCAAAATAGCTACAATATATACAATATACAATTATCAAAATTGCACTAGTAAATTCTTTCCATTCAGTAATTTTTTAAATGTAAAGAAAAATTTCAATAAAAACATATAGATCAGTTACCTTGGTTAAAAAGAAGATCCATGTATAGACTGTATGTGAGAGACTCAAATTATATCTAAGAGTAGAAAATAGGATGAAAAGAAAAGGATGGAAAAATATATTCCATGCAATCATTATTCAAAAGAAGGTAGGAGAGTCTATGCTTATATAAGACAAAATGGATTTTCAGGAAAAGTCTGCAAAAAGAGACAAAGAACAACATTATATAATGATGAAAGGATCAATTCAATAGGAATATATAATAATTATAAATATATATTTGCACCTATTATGAGAGTTCCCAAAAACGTGAAGCAAACACTGCTAGAATTGAAGCAGAGAATACACAGCAACACAGTAATAATAGGAAATTTCAATGTCATTTTTAGTAATGGATGAAGTCACCAGACAGGAGACCAGTAAGGAAACAGAGGACTTGAACAACACTGTAAACCAACTGAATCAAGCATACATTTTCCTAACATTCATCAAGTAATAGTAGAATGCATTTTTGTTAAGTATATATGGAACTTTTTTCAGCAAAGACCATTTAACAAGTCAGCAAATACAAGAAGACTGAAATCATATCAGGTATTTTTTACAACTGCAATGGAAGGAAAATGGAAATCATAGAAGAAAGAAATGTAGCAAAATCACAAATTACAGAACATAACAACTTTTAAACAACCAAAGTATTAAAGAAGAAATCACAAAGGATAATAGAAAATATTGTTAGATAATGGAAAACAAAAGAATGTCAAAACTTATAGGATGCAATGAAAACTCTAAATGATGGAGGCTTATAGAAATAACAAATTTTGTGGTGAACTCAAGAGGCTTCCATAGCCTTGGAAGCTCATGACAAGAGCCTCAGGTGATTATTGATGTCATAAATAAGAGTGTCAATTGTTAAATCAACAACAGGAGTCACTGTGCACTTACTCCCCATGTAGGATCCCTGTCCTTAATGTGTTATACTATGTGAATTAACAGTATAACTAGTACTTAAACAGTACTTTATACTTTTTGTTTCTGTGTGGGTGCAAACTGTTGAAATCTTTACTTAATATATACTAAGTTGATTTTCTGTATATAAAGATAATTGAAAATGAATCTTGATATGAATGGGATGGGAGAGGGAATGGGAGATGGGAGGGTTGTGAGAGGGAGGGAGGGAGGTTATGGGGGAAAAAAGCCATTATAATCCAAAAGTTGTACTTTGGAAATTTATATTTATTAAATAAAAGTTTAAAAAAAGAAAGAAATAACATATTTTGGGGCTGGCACTGTGGTGTATTTGACCATATTCAGCAGCCTTTCTTGATAAACAGCAACATTCAACAAATAAGAAATAAAAGGAAACCATCTCAACATTCTAAAAACCAAATATGAAAAGCCTACATCTAGTATCATCATTAACATCATACTCAACTGAAAGCTCTTCCTCTAATATCAGGAAAAATGCTACAATGATCACTCTCATCACTTAAACTCATCATAATACTGGAAGTCCTACTCAGAACAATTAGACAAGAAAACAAAATGAAATGCATCCTAATTGGAAAGTAAAAAATAAAATTATCTCTCTTCACAGATGACATGAACTTCTATGTAGAAAACTTGACAGATTCCATAAAAAAGCTGTTAGAACTAATTATCAAATTCAACAAAGTTTCAAGATACAAAATAACATACTAATATCTTGTGGGGAGCAACTCGGACTAGACTAAGTTACTGGAATTAAGACTTATTCTATGCATCTGCTCTCCCACAATATGGCGCTGGGAGAGAAGGAAACAGCTTTTACACAGCTGCCTCCAGTTCAACCAATAAACTGTAGGACCTGCTCCTGATTGGAGGAGAGCAGCGTACTCGGCGTGTGGGTAGCAGAGTTGGGATTGGTGGAAGAGGACTATAAAGGAGGAGAGAGACAACATGCACCAGGAACATCTAAGGGGAACATCTATCTGAAGGAACACCTGTGCAGCCCCCGAGAGAGCCGGCCGGCGGTGTGCCGCTCCCCCGCGGAAGTGGGGAATGTGGCAGGGGGAACCGCCCTTCCACGGAGGTGGAAGGGTGGGTAGCCAACCCGGGAAGAACCGAGCAGACGAAAGAACAACGCAGGGTCCTGTGTCGTTCCTCCACGAAGACGGGGAGTGACAATATCTGTTACTTTTTTATACAATAAAAAGAAAACTCTAAGATGTTAATAAAAGAAGGGGTGAATTTCATTTACAATAGCATCCCAAAGAATAAATATGTAGAAACATCCTTAGCCAAGAAAGCAAAAGATTAATACATGGAAAACTATAAAATATTGCTGAAATAAATTTAAAAAAACACAAACAAATGGAAAAAAATTGTGTTTAGAGAGTGGAGACTTAATATTGTTAAATGGTCACACTACTCAAAATAATCTATAGAATCAATGTAATCCCTATCAAAATTCAATGACATTTTTTACATAAAAAGAAAAATATCCCAAAACTCAGAGGAAGTAACATTGTGCCCCCAATTATCAAAACAATTGAAAAGGAAAAACAATGTTTGAAGTCTCACACTCTAATTTAAAAACACATTGTGAAGTTACAGCAATCAAAACAATGTGGTCATGGTTCTAATGGAGACTTATAGAGGGATAAAGCAACCTATGGAATAATAAAAAAAAAAATGCTTTGAAATCATATATCTGGTAAGGGCTACTACCTAGAATATTTATAGAATTCCTGTTACCCAACAACAAAAATCAAATAAACTGACATAAAGATGAGTAATGGACCTGAATAGACATTTCTTCATGAAATATACACAAATTGACAATGAGCCTATGAAAGATAACCAAAATCACTAATAATTAAATAAATGAAAATCAAACCACAGTGAATATTAACCCATATACATGAGAAAAGCCATTACAAAAATAAAACAAAACAAACACAAAAAACTACCACCAACAACAACAAAAATTAAAGCAAAAACAAAATAACAAGTTTGGTAAACATGGAAAATTGGAAACTGCTCTGTTGGTGAAGATGTAAAATGAGCTGTTATTATAGAAAACATTTTAACAATTTCTCAAAAAAAAGAAAGATAAAGCAATCCCACTGCTATGTATATAACCAAAAAAATTCAAAGCCACATCTGGAAGAGATACTTACGCACTCATGTTCAATACAATACTGTTCATAATATTCAAGAGATTTTTGCATCAGCAAATTACCAGCTAAAGAATATGTTCAAGGCATATTGAAAAGCAAAATAGACAAATGGGATTACATAAATCTAAGAAGCTTCTGTACTGCAAAGGAAACACTCAACCAAGTGAAGAGGCAACTGAGAAAATGGGAGAAAATATTTGCAAACTATGCAACTGATAAAGGATTAATATCCAGTATCTACAAAGAACTCAAGAAGTTCAACAATAACAAAAAGCATTCAGTTAAGAAAAGGGCAGCTGGCGCCATGGCTCACTAGGTTAATCCTCCGCCTTGCAGCACCGGCACACGGGGTTCTAGTCCCGGTCGGGGCACCGGATTCTTTCCCGGTTGCCCCTCTTCTAGGCCAGCTCTCTGCTGTGGCCAGGGAGTGCAGTGGAGGATGGCCCAAGTTCCTGGGCCCTGCACCCCATGGGAGACCAGGATAGGTACCTGGCTCCTGCCATCGGATCAGCGTGGTGCGCTGGCCGCAGTGTGCCAGCCGCGGTGGCCATTGGAGGGTGAACCAAGGGCAAAGGAAAACCTTTCTCTCTGTCTCTCTCTCTCACTATCCACTCTGTCTGTCAAAAAAAAAAAAAAAAAAAAAAAAAAAAAAGAAAGGAAAAAGAAAGAAAGAAAAGGGCAACAGGCATTTTTAAATGGATGAAATTCAAATAGTCAATAGACACATGAAAAAATGTTCAAGATCACTAGCCATCAGGCAAATGTAAACAAGAACCACAACGAGGTTTCACATCACCCTAGTTAGAATAGCTATCATCCAAAAAAAAAAAAAAAAAAAAAAAAAAAAAAACAATAAATGTTGCTGAGGATGTGGGGAAAAAGGTTCCCTATATCACTATTGGTGGGAACACAAATTAGTACTACCATTATGGCAGACATTATGGACAGCCCTCAGAAATATGAAAATAGATATACCATATGACCCATCCATCCCCCCCCGAGAATTTACCCAAATGAATGAAATCAGCATAGGAAAGAGTTATCCCTACTCCCCATGTAGCTCAACTCACAAGAACTAAGATATGAAATCAATCCATCAACCCAAATGTCTATCAACTGATGACTGGATAAAGAAAAGGTGGTATATAGACACTATAGAATACTATTCTGCTGTAAAGAAGAATGAAATCTTGTCTTTTAAAACAAAATGGATGCAAATAGAAACGCTTATGGTATGTGAAATAAGCCAGTCCCCAATATAAAAATATCGTAAGTTTCACTGATTTGTGGTAACTAATATACAGAGTAGAAAAATATAATGTATATGAGCAAAATTGACATTTTGAGATTTTATTATTGTTTACAGTCCTTATCTATACTCTTGAGGAACAGTGTGTTTTCTACTTACTATATGTTGAATTCTTTGTTTGGTGGAGGGGTAAGCTTGTGGTTATAAAGTAAAATAAAAGTTTGTCACTGTGAAAATTAAAGGGAAAAATAAGAAAGGAAGTAGGAGGGAGGGTGGAAACATGGGCAGGAAGGAGGATAGGATGGGAAATAACATTATGCCCTTAAATCTGTATACATGAAATACATGGAATTCCTTCAACTTAATAAGTTTTAAAAATTAAAAACTTAAAAAAAAAGAAATCCAATGTTTTTCCCCTACTTTACCAAGATACTCCAAAGCAGCTATGTCTATAGGTTGGTGCTTGATGGAATGCACCAGAAGAGAGAAGTAAGAGCCCAGCAGGACACCTGTAGCAGGTGCAGCATCTTAGAGAGAAGAGGAGGCAAAAGATGATGTCTGAAGTTTCAGAGCCAGGGGATTCCCTGTTGTGGGAGAGGTTAACAGAGATCATAGGTGGAGCCCATTTGTCTAGACTTCTCACCTGGGTCATCTTCCCTGGAAAATATTCCTGCTTTCACAGACCAGAACCTCAATAGGGAGTGCTCTCTTGAAAAATTAGGGCTCCCCAACCTCAGAGGGTAAACATACACCATTCCCTCACCTATTCCTCAGAGCAAGAATTAAGGTGGAGAAATACCATTGTGTGAGGGGAACAGCTTGCAAAAAGTTCTTGCATATCTTCTTTCTTGGGGGGCGGGCAGTGGGAAGAGACATTCTTGCATTCCAGTAGGCCAGATTGAGCCCCAAGTGTCCAAGTGGGCCCAGCAAGGCAATGACAGTCCCCAGACCCACCCTTTGCTCAGCACTGCTGTGGATGGCGATGGCATGGCATCTAGGGAAGCACCTAATGGAAATAAGGAGTCAAGCCCAATTGGAATTGAGAGCTATCTTCTTCCCCACTGCTTCCTCTTCTCCAATCACTTGAAAAATCTCAGATTGTGTCTGAGTTCCCATGCACCCAAGAAATCTGACAGCAGTCTCAGAGCTTTCTGCACCCTGGGGATTGATATTATACAGGGGATGGTGAACATACTACAGAGTGAGTTGGTGCTCTGGATGGTGCAAATGCCTGAATGGGTAAAATGGATTGCTCCATCTGCTCATTCTAAGCTGTGAATCAGCTAGCTAGTTGAACCATGGCAAAGAGAAAATCTGGGACTTCAAACACACCCAGCAGCTCAAGCATCCTCTCCCCTCAATGAATGTAGCCAGAGGTGCTTTATGGCATGCATTTTGGCTGTCACTCTGGCCTCTTGCCCCACCCACAAATTGTGGCGTGGGCTCCCTGGCTCCACCAAGCACATACTCGAGGAACTCAGGTGCAAAGTTTAGGTGCTCCACCAAGTCCCAGAGGATTATCTCCAGGAATAAAGCTATAGTTATAGCAGAGAAAGTAGACATAAAAAAGTATTAAAAGAAACAAAGAAGATCAATATATAATAATTAAAGGATCAATTCAATAAAAAAAAAAAAAAAAACACTGTCCTCCAGAAGTGCTAGAAGTAACAAATCCCTCAGATGCATAAAAGCCAAAGTAAGCCGGCGCTGCGGCTCAATAGGCTAATCCTCCACCTAGCGGCACTGGCACACCGGGTTCTAGTCCCGGTCGGGGCGCTGAATTCTTTCCTGGTTGCCCCTCTTCGAGACCAGCTCTCTGCTTTGGCCCGGGAAGGCAGTGGAGGATGGCCCAAGTGCTTGGGCCCTGCACCCCATGGGAGACCAGGAGAAGCACCCGGCTCCTGGCTTCGGATCATCGCGGTGCGCCAGCCGCAGCGCACCAGCCGTGGCGGCCATTGGAGGGTGAACCAATGGCAAAAGGAGGACCTTTCTCTGTCTCTCTCTCTCACTATCCACTCTGCCTGTCAAAAAAAAAAGCCAAAGTAAAACAAAAGATACGTGAACAAGAAAGGCAATATGACTCCCAAAAGAGAATGCAATAATATATTAATATTGGACTGTGAAGAAAGTGAGATTGAAGAACTGCCTGATAAAGAATTCAAAGGAATGATTGTTAGAGTACTCAAAAAATAGAGGAAATGAAATTAGGAAATCAGTACAATACAGAGATGAGAAATTCATCAAGTGGTAGAGATATTGAAAAAAAAACAAATAGAAATATTATCAATGAAGTATTTGATAAGACTTTCCACTGTGTTTTTTATTTTGACTTAACAACAGACTTGATGAGACAGAAGAAAGAGTATCTAATCTAGAAGGCAGGTCTTTGAAAGTATCTTTAAAATAGAAGAAGAAAACAGTTTATAGAATCTAGATACTATGAAACAACCAAATATATGAGTTTTAGGAATGGGGGAAAAAGAATAGCTTAGGAAACATATTCAGTGAAATGATAGAGAATTTCCACATTTTTGACAAACAAATATACTTCCAAAACAAGAAGCACATAGAACTCCAAATAAGCATGATCATAAAAATGTAGTAAATTATGCAAAAATAAACAGAATATCCCCAAATTTTCAATAGACAACTGCCAGGTCATTTTTTTTTATAAAGACTAAGTATTGAGTACTTAGCCTCATATTCTTCTTTTTTTATTTATTTTATTTTATTTTATTTTTTTATTTTTTGACAGCCAGAGTGGCCCAACCCAGACTAGAACCTGGTGTGCCGGCGCTGCAAGGTGGAGGATTAGCCTATTGAGCCGCAGCACCGGCCGCCAGGTCATTTTTAAAGGAACTATGATGAAGCTGACATCAGATTTCTCAGATTTCAAAACAGAAACTCTACAGGTCAGGTGAAAATGGAAAGATAGAGTTCAAGTTGAAAAAAAAAATCTGTCAATCTGGGATATTTACATAGTAAAATTCTCATTAATAAATAAAAGCAAACTAAAAACCTTTCAAGACAAACAAAAAATGAAAGAATTCATCTATTATTTTTGAATGTATAATGATTTTTTTCATAAATAGAAATTTAGGAATATAGTGATTCTTCCCACTCTACTGGCCCTTACCTCCCACACTCCCACCCCTCTTCCTCCTCCCTCTCCTATTCCCATTCTTATTTTTTACTATGATATATTTTCAATTAACTTTGTACACATACAATTAACTTTATACTAAAGAGTTCCATATATTGTATTAAAAAAAAAACCTGTTCCTCAACAGTCAAGAAAAGGGCTGTTCAAAGTCATTGCATCTCGAAGTGTTAATTTTACTTCTATAGATTACCTTTTACATGCTCTATTAGTTAACACATATTAGAGAGAACACATGGTATTTGTTCTTTTGGGACTGGCTTATTTCACTAAGTATGATATTGTCCAGATTCATCTATTTCATTGCAAATGCAGGTTTCCATTTTTTTTTATCACTGTGTAAAAATTCCATGGTATACATATCCCATAATTTCTTCATCCAGTCTTCAGTTGATAGGCATTTGGGTAGTTTTAGCTATTGTGAACTTTTCTGCAATAAACATTGGGGAGGGAGTCAGGTAACGCTTTCATATGCTGATTTCATTTCCCTTGGGTAAATTCTCAGGATTGTAATGGCTGGGTCACTTAGTAGGTCTATATTTAGATTTCTGAGGTATCTCCATACTGTCTTCCACAGTGGCTATACCAGTTTAATTTTCCACCAACAGTGGGAAATTTTTTCCCCACATCCTCAATAGCATTTTGTTTGAGTTCTGTATGAAAGTCATTCTAACCAGGGTGAGATGAAACCTCATTGTGGTTTTGATTTGCATTTCCCTGATGGCTAGTGATCCTAAGCATATTTTCATGTGTCTGTTGGCCATTTGGATTTCCTCTTTTGAATATTGCCTGTTAAAGTCCTTTGCCCACTTTTTCCTGGGTGTTTGTTGTTGAATTTCTTGATCTTATGAATTCCGGTTATTAATCCTTTATCAGTTGCATAGTTTCCAAATATTTTTCCCATTTTGTCAGTTGCCTCTTAACTTAGTTGAGTGTTTCTTTTGGTGTACAGAAGCTTCTTGACTTGATGTAATCCCATTTGTCAATTTTGACTTTGATTGTCTGTGCTTCTGGGATCTTTTCAAAGAAATCTTTTCCTATGCTAGCACCAGGCTGTTTTGATTATAACTGTCCTGTAGTATTTTTTTTTAAGATTTATTTATTTATTTGAAAGGCAGAGTTACAGAGAGGTAGAGGCAGAGAGAGAGGTCTTCCATCTGCTGATTCACTCCCAGACGGCTGCAATGGCCAGAGCTGCACCAATTTGAATCCAGGAGCCAGGAGTTTCTTCTGGGGTCTCCCACGTGTACAGGGGCCGAAGGACTTGGGCCATTCTTCATTACTTTCCCCGGCCATAGCAGAGGGCTAGATCAGAAATGGAGTAGCTTGGACTTGATTTGGTGCCTATATGGGATGCACTGCAGGCAGCGGCTGTAACCACTATGCCACAGCTCCGGCCCCTGTAGTATGTTTTTAAATTTGGTATTTTGATGGCTCCAGCTTTGTTTATCTTGTGTAAGATTGCTTTAGCTATTCAGGCTCTCCAGCATTTCCATATGAATTTCAGCACCATTTATTCTATAAAATCTGAAAAGAATGTCCTTGGTATTTTGATTGGTATTTAATTGAATTATTAAATTGCTTTTGGTAGTAAGGACATTTTTTTTAACTTTTATTTAATGAATATAAATTTCCAAAGTACGATTTATAGATTACAATGGCTTCCCCCACATACCGTCCCTCCCACCCACTACCCTCCCCTTTCCCACTCCCTCTCCCCTTCCATTCACATCAAGATTCATTTTTGATTATCTTAATATACAAAAGATCAGCTTAGTATACATTAAGTAAGGATTTCAACAGTTTGCTCCCACACAGAAACATAAAGTGAAAAATAATAGATGATTTTTTTTAAATGATGATGAAATCAGATCAGACCTATTGTCATGTTTAATCCCAGTGAGAGTCAAGTTGGGAGTTGATAATTTCTTTTTCTTTTTTTTTTTTTTTTTTACAGAGGATCAGTTTAATATGCAGTAAGTAAAGATTTCAACAGTTTGCACCCCCATAGAAACACAAAGTGAAATATATTGTTTGGGTACTCGTTATAGCATTAAATCTCAATACACAGCGCATTAAGGACAGAGATCCTACATGAGGAGTAAGTGCACAGCGACTCCTGTTGTTGACTTTACCAATTGACACTCCTGTCTATGGCATCAGTAATCTCCCTATGCTCCAGTCATGAGTTTCCAAGGCTATGGAAGCCCTCTGAGTTCTCCGATTCTTATCTTGATGATATTGATTCTTCCAATCCATGAGCATGGAATATTTTTCCATTTTTTGTGTCTTCTTTTAGTTCTTTCTTTAATGTTTTGTAATTTTCATCATAGAGATCTTTGATATCCTTTGTTAAATATACTGCAAGTTATTTGATTTTATTGTAGTTATTGTGAATGATATTGATCTTAGAATTTCTTTCTCAGCCATGACATTGTCTGTATACAAAGGCTATTGATTTTTGTGTATTGATTTTATATCCTGATACTTTACCATGAGTTCCAGTAGTCTCTTAGTGGAGTCTTTTGGATCCCCTACATATAGAATTAAATCATCTGCAAATAGGAATAGTTTGGCTTCCTCTTTTCCAATTTATATATTCTTTAAATATCTGGTAGAATTCAGCATTGAAGCCATCCAACCCTCCAACCCTGAGCTTTTCTTTGCTGGGAGAGTTTTTATGACTGATTCAATTTCTGTCTCATTTATTGGTCTGTTTAGGTTTTCTATCTCCTCAAGCTCAATGTAGGTAGCTTGTATGTATCCATGAATCTGTTCATTTCTTCTAGGAGTCCCAAATTGTTGGCATATAGCTCTTTGTAGTAATTTCTGATGATTCTTTTTATTTCTGTGGTGGTGTTTGTTGTTATACTTCCCTTTTCATCTCAATTTTAATGGTTTGGGTCTTCTCTCTATTTATTTGTTCATTTATTTTTTTGGTTAGTTGGGCAAAGATGGTGTTATAGGGAGGGAGCTTACTGCTCTAGTCTAGGGGAGGATAGATTTTAAAAAGTGGATAGAGTGCAGTTTCAGGGAATGGTTAGGAAGAAAATGGCAGACGAATCTCCACACAAATCGTGGTGACACTGTGGACTTACTTGACCCCAGCAGCCAAGACCCTCAGCACAAACTTTGGAGTGAGATGAGACCATAGTACAATAGCAAAGCCACTGGCAATAAAGCTGTTGGAAGAGCCTGGCATGGGCCCAGCTTCGAGCCCTGTGGGGGACATTGTATCTGCCTACCTAGAGGGGAAAAAAGGGGGACACATTTCTCTCCCTGATCACCCAGTATCAGCACCCATAACTAGCCAAGAGAAGATAGACAACATTTTAGACAGCACCCATAACTAGCCAAGAGAAGATAGACAACATTTTAGACATATTTAACAGCAGCACCAGCTTGTGCCTATGCACTCAGCAACCAGCTAAGAGAAGACACCTGAGTTTGGCTGGGAGAATTGAGAGGGGATGGGTGCTCATAACTGTGGGAGCCTGGTGTGCCAGTATTGTGAAAACACTGTGGCTGCATGGTAGGGTGCAGGGTGTGGCTGGGACTTTGGGCAATCACTGTGGGCAGCTCCACATGCTCAGGGATCCCTGATACCCTGTAAGAGTGAATGCTACAGGATCCATGTTGACACCAAGGACTGCACAGAACATTTGTGCTATTCTTGTGGCAGTGCAGATGAAAACATACTGACTGGGGTTAGCACCCAGGCTTTGGTCTCCTTTGAGGAGAGGAGGTATGTGTGAAACTATACCAACAGAGCAGAACAAAGCTCCCCTCTGATATTAAAATAAAAAAGAGGAAATTCACCATGCCCAAATTGGGTGTTACCTAGGACACTCCCTTGACCCTGAAGCACTGAGCAGAACTCAATGACCACACCCAACACATGCCTCTGAGTATTCACTGTAGAAGAAGATACTCCACTAGGCCATAGAGGCATAGTCCAAAATATAAACCATTACAGGAAAAAAACAGCAACAGCAATAAGTATCAACACAAACGCCTAATAATAAACAAAATTCAATAAACAAGAATAAGGAAGACAAGATGATGCACCCAAAAGAACAAAACATTTCAATACTGGAATGTGAAAATAAAGAGACTGAAATGCAATTCAAAAAATTGATCATAGGATTACTTAGAAGGAATCAGATGATGGGTCCGGCGCCACGGCTCACTTGGTTAATCCTCTGCTTGCGGTGCCAGCATCCCATATGGGTGCCAGGTTCTAGTCCTGGTTGTTCCTCTTCTAGTCCAGCTCTCTACTGTGGCCCGGGAGGACAGTGGAGAATGGCCCAAGTGCTTGGGTCCCTGTACCCACATGGGAGACCAGGAGGAAGCACCTGGCTCCTGGCTTCAGATCAGCACAGTGCGCTGGCCTAGCAGCCATTTGGGGGGTGAACCAATGGAAGGAAGACCTTTCTCTCTGTCTCTCTCTCTGTCTAACTCTGCTTGTCAAATAAAAAAAAGAAGTGATCAGATGTAAATTCATGAACAAAAGAAATCCATACATGACATGAATGAAAAATTTTCCCACAAAATTGAGACTTTAGAGAAATCAAGATGAAATATTAGAAATGAAGAGTTCAGTAGAACAAATAAAAACACAGTGGAATGCCTTAACAGCAGACTCTATGAGTTATAAGAAAGAATAGGTGAGTTAGAAGACACATTTCTGAAAATTTTACAGTCAGACCAAAAGAAGAAATTAGAAAAGAAAAAACAGTGTTGGATATATATGTGATACTATCAAATGATGCAACTTATGAGTTTTAGGATTTCCTCAACATGTGGAAAAATAAAATGTAATAGAAGGCATTTTTATTGAAATAATTACAGAAAACTTCCCTAATTTGAAGAAAGAATGGACGTCTAAGTACAAGGAAGCACATAGAACTCCTAATAGACATAACCAGAAAAGATCTTCACTGTGACACATTGTAATCAAACATAGCAAAACATAAAGAAAATATTCAAAGGTGCATGAAAGAAATGCCAGATTACATTCAGAAGATCTCCAATGAGACTCACAGCTGCCTTCTCATCAGAAACCCCACAGGTTAGAAGAGAATGGCGAGATATATTGCAAGTCTTAAGAGAAAAAAACTGTCAACCCAGAATACTGTACACTGAAAAGCTCTCACTTATGAATGAAGGTGAAATAAAGACCTTCCATGACAAACAGAAATTGAAAGAATTGGTCACAACTCATCCAACCTTACAAAAGATGCTTAGGGATGTGCTACATACAGAAAGATAGAAACATTGTCATCACTATGAAAGAAGGTGAAGGCAGAAAATCCCCCAGTAGAAGTACAAAGGAAATCCAGAGAAAGCAATAGGAATATTTATGGAAAAATAGAATGGCCAAGACATTACTTATCAATAGCCACATGGAATGTAAATGGCCTCAACTCTCCAGTAAAAGATACAGACTGATTAAATGGATTAAAAATAAAACTCATTTATTTGCTGCCTACAAGAAACACATCTAACAAACACAGATACATGTAGAGTGAAATTGAAAGTATGGGAAAAGATATTCCATGTTAAAAGAAGCCAAAAAAAAAAAAAAAAAGAGCTGGTGTAACCATCTAATATCAGGCAACAAAGACAGAGACAGAAAAGTGAAAAGATATAAACAAAAGTAAGCAGGATTAACTATACTTACATCAGAGAAAATAGATTTTAGGAAACTATTAGATAAGGAAGATCATTGTGTAATGATTAAAATAATAATTCAGCAAGAATATTTGAGTAAGTGTATATTCACTCAATACCAATACCAGTTTAATGGATACAAAGGGAGGTAAATGCTCCAATACAATAATAATGGATATTTCAACACCCACTTTCATCAATGCTCAGGCAACTAGAAAAAAAAAAAAAAAAAAACAAAGAAACAACAGTGCTAATGTTATATATAGGTCAAATGTACCTAGTAGATGTATACAGAGCATTCCATCCCACAACTGAAGAATACATATTATTTTCATTGGTGCTTGGAGCATTCTCTAGGGTGGACCCTATACTAGGCCATAAAACAAGTCTCAACAAAATCAATAATATTGAAGCTGCTTCATGCAACTTTTCTTTCCATAATTGAATGAAGCTGGAAGCTAACAACAACAAAACTCTAGAAAATATACAAACACATTGAGACTGAACAATATGGTCCTGAATAAGCAATGTTTTATAGAAGAAACCAAAAGTGAAATTAAAACTTCCTTGAGTTGAATAAAAATGAAAACGCATATCAAAACTTATGGGATACAGCAAAAGCAATGATAAGAGGAAAGTTTATAGCAATAAATATCTACATCAAAAAGTTGGAAAAGTATCAAATAAATGATCTCATAATGTATCACAAAGATCTAGAAAAACAAGAACAAACCAAATGCCAAATTGGTGGAAGGTAAGAAAAAAATTAAAATTATGGGAGAAAGAAGCAAAATAGAAATTTTAAAAATTATACAAGATGTTGGTGAAATTATGGGCTGGGTTTTTGAAAATAAACAAAACTGATGAACCATTGGCCCAACTAACCAATAAAAAATGAGAAGACCCAAATTAATAAAATCAGAGATGAAAAAGAAAATGCTACAACTGATAGCACAGAAATAAAAAGAATCAGTAATTATTATAAACAACTATATGCCAACAAATTGTAGAATTTAAAAGACATGGATAGATTTCTGCATATATAAAATTTAGCAAAACTGAGGAATGAAGATCTCTAAAACGTGAATAGATAAATAACCAAAGCTGAGATAAAATCAATATTAAAGATTCTCCCAACAATAAAAGTCAAGGACCATACAACTTCACTGTTGAGTTCTACCAAACTTTTAAAGAAGATCTAAAACTAATTCTTCTTAAACCATTCAAAATAATTGGGAAGGGAATCCTTCAAAACTCATTTTGCCTTTTAAATAAATAAATAAATCTTATTAAAAAAACCTCATTCTATGAGGCCACTATTATTTTAATTCCAAAGCCAGAAAAATATACAACAAAAAAGAGAAATATACACAAATATCCCAGATGAACATAGATTAAAAAATCAGCAAAATCCTTGCAAATTGAATCCAACAACACATGAGAAGATCATCCACTCTGACCAAGAGGGATATCCCAAAGAAAAAAGGGATGATTTAACATATGCAAAAAATTAAATGTGATTCATCAGATTAACAAAATGAAGGATAAAAAAATCAAGTGATTATCTCAATAGTTGCAGAGCATTTGATAAAATACAATAGCCTTTCATGATAAAAATATTTATAGAAGGAACATATCTCAACACCTTAAGGGAAATATATGACAAATTCACAGCCAGAACCATATTGAACATGGAACACACGGATGTATTTTCACCAAGATATGGAACCAGAAAAGGATGCCCATTCTCAGCACTAATATTCAATACAACTGGGACATTTTAGCCAGAGCCATTAGATAAGAAAAATAAATCAAAGGATAGAAGTTTGAATGTAAGATGTCAAAAAATCCCTGTACACAGGTCCCATGATCCTTTTTGTAGGGGAATCAAAACAATCCACTAAAAGACTACTAGAACTTGTAAGACAATTTAGCAAAGTTTCAAGAGAGAAAATCAACACACAAAAATCAATAGCATTCTTATACTACAATAATGCTCTGGCTAAGACAGAAATACTATCAGTCTCATTCACAATAGCTAAAAAAAATGAAATACCTTGGGATAAATTTAATAAAGTATGTGAAAGATCTCTACAATGAAAATTACAAAACATCAGTGAAAGAAGTAAAAAAAAAAAAAAAATCTTCCATGTTCAGGAATTGCAGGAATTGGAAAAATTAAGATAAAAATGTCATTAATACCCAAAGCAATTTACAGTTTCAATGTGATCTCAATAAAAATTCCAAGAACCTTTTTCATAGAATTAAAAAAATAATTGCAAAACTCACCTGGAAACACAAGACCTCAAAGAGCCAATGTCATCTTAAACAATATAAACAAAGTAAGAATAATTACAAAACCAGATTTCCAGACATTCTACAGGACTGATATAATAGAAAAAAACCGATAATAGCATAAAAATTGATATGTAGACAAAATGGCAGACAAATGAAACCCAGAAATTAACCCACACATACACAATCAACTAATCTTTGACAATGAGCTAAAATCACTCTCTGAAGAAAGGACAGTCTCTTCAACAAATTATGTTGGGAAAATTAGATTTCCATATACAAAAGTATAAAACAAGACCCCTTACCCTGCACCCTATACAAAAATCAACTCACAATGGGTCATATATCTAAAGAACTAAAACCATCAAATTACTGGTGGAAAACATGGGGGAAATACTGAAAGACATTGACCTAAGCAAAGACTTCTTAGATAAGACCCCAGAAGCAAAGGAAAAAGCAAAAATATACAAATGGGATTATAACAAGCTGAGAAACTTCTTCATAGCAAAGGAAACAACTAACAAAAGTGACTAGGCAAACAAAAGAATAGAGAAAGTATTTGCAAACTATGCATCTGATAAAGGACTAATACTCAGAATATGTAAGGAGCTCAAAAACTCAACAACAACAACAAGAAAACCCAAACAATTCAGTTAAGAAATGGGTAAGAAATGCTAACAGGTTTTTTTTTTTTTTTAAGTATGAAATACAAATGGTCAACAGACACAGGAACAAAGATGCTCAGGATTTCTAGTCATCAGGGAAATGGAAACAAAAAACACACTGAGGTATCACCTAAATCCAGTCAGAATGGCTATCATCTAAAAATCAACAAATGCTGGTGAGGCTCTGGAAAAAAAGATACCCTAATACACTCTTGATGACAATGTGAATTGATATAACCATTATGGAAAACAGTATGGATATTCCTCAAAAAAAATGAAAAATAGATCTATCATATAACTTGGCTGTTGTTGGGAAAATACACAAAAGAAAGGAAATCAGCATATGAAAGAAATAGTTGCACTTACATGTTTATAGCATTCAATCCACAATTGCAAAGATATAGAATCAACCTAGATGTCCATCAACTGATTATTACATAAAGAAAGTGTTTCATATACACTCGATAGAATACTGCTCAGCTATAATAGTGAGTAAAATCCTGTGAAACAAAATGTATGGAACTGAAAATCATTATGGTAAGTGAAATAAAGCAGACCCAGAAAGATAAATATTACATGTTCTTTCTTATTTGTGGAAGTTAATATATGGACAAAGTATAATAATTGTGTGGATGTCATAGTATTTTGTATTTAACTGTAAATACTGCTTTACTGAATACCATGTAAATGAAAATATACTCTTCTTTCCCCACGTTATGGTAATTGTCATGAATCCCTCACTCTGTGATATTAATCTCTGTTTTCAAGAATGAATATGTGTATGTACACAATGTCTACATTTGAAGTGAATGTGGCAAAATATTTTCTTAAATGTAAAAAAAACAATATTCATACAAAATATATATTATATATATTTTAAAAAGTATCATTCAGTGTAACAACAGACACCACAGAAATAAAAAAAGAGTCATCAGAAATTACTATTGTATGCCAACAGACTGGGAAATCTAGCAGAATTGGACAGATTCCTGGACACATACAACCTACCAAAATTGAACCAGGAAGACATAGAAAACCTAAACAGATCCATAACCAAGTCAGAAATTGAATCAGTAATAAAGGCCCTCCCAATAAAAAAGCCCTGGAGCGGATGGATTCACTGCTGAATTCTACCAGACATTTAAAGAAGAATTAACTCCAATACTTCTCAAGCTCTTCAGAACAATTGAAAGAGAGGGAATCCTCCCAAATTCTTTCTATGAAGCCAGCATCACCTTAATTCCTAAACTTGAAAAAGATGCAGCAGAGAAAGAGAATTACAGACCAATTTCCCTAATGAACATAGATGCAAAAAATCCTTAATAAAATTCTGGCCAATAGAACGCAATAACACATCAGAAAGATCATCCACCCAGACCAAGTGGGATTTATCCCTGCTATGCAGGGATGGTTCAACGTTTGCAAATCAATCAATGTGATATACCACATTAACAGACTGCAGAAGAAAAACCATATGATCATCTCAATAGATACAGAGAAAGCATTCAATAAAATACAACACCCTTTCATGATGAAAACTAAGCAAATTGGGTATAGAAGGAATATTCCTCAACACAATCAAGCCAATTTATGAAAAACCCATAGCCAGCATCATATTGAATGGGAAAAAGTAGGAAATATTTCCACTGAGATCTGGTACCAGACAGGGATGCCCACTCCCACCATTGCTATTAAATATATTACTGGAAGTTTTAGCCAGAGCCATTAGGCAAGAAAAAGAAATTAAAGGGATACAACTTGGTAAAGAAGAAGTCAAACTATCCCTCTTTGCAGAAGATATGATTCTTTATTTAGAGGATCCAAAGAACTCCACTAAGAGAATATTGCAACTCATAGAAAAGTAGAAGTATGAGGCAAAACCCCTACCTTACACCTTACATAAAAATCCACTCAACATGGATTAAAGATCTAAATCTATGACCCAACACCATCAAATTATTAGAGAATATTTGAGAAACCCTGCAAGATATAGGCACAGGCAAAGATTGTCACAAGAGTGAAAGCCTAAGTTAACAATTGGGATTACATCAAATTAACAAGTTTCTGTACTGCAAAAGAAAGTCAGGAAAGTGAAGAGGCAACTGACAGGATGAGAGAAAATACTTGCAAATTATGCAACTGATAAAGGATTAATAACCATAATCTACAAAGAAATCAAGAAACACCACAACAACAAACAACCCACTTAAGAGATGGGCCAAGGACCTCAATAGACATTTTTCAAAAGAGGAAATCCAAATGGCCAACAGACACATGAAAAAATATTCAGGATATCTAGCCATCAGGGAAATGCAAATCAAAACCACAATGAGGTTTCATCTCACCATGGTTAGAATGGCTTACATACAGAAATCAACTAACAACAGATGCTGGCAGGGATGTGGGGAAAAAGGGACACTAACCCACTGTTGGTGGGAAGGCAAACTGTTAAAGTCACTATGGAAGTCAGTTTGGAGATTGCTCAGAAACCTGAATATAACCCTACCATACAACCCAGCCATCCCACTCCTCGGAATTTACCCAAGAGAAATTAAATTGGCAAATAAAAGAGCTATCTGAACCTCAATGCTTATTGCAGCTCAATTCACAATAGCTAAGACACGGAGTCAACCTAAATACCCATCAACAGAAGACTGGATAAAGAAATTATGGGATATGTACTCTACAGAAAACTACACAGCAGTAAAAAAAAATGAAATCTGGTAATTTGGAACAAAATGGAGGAATCTGGAAAACATCATGCTGAGTGAAATAAGCCAGTCCCAAAGGGACAAATATCATATGTTCTCTCTGATCAGTGACAACTAACTGGGCACCTAAAAGGAAATCTGTAGAAGTGAAACTGACACTGAGAAACAATGACTTGATCAGCTCTTATCCTGACTGTCGAGGAACAACTTATTATTTTATCTTTTTAGTATTTTCTCTTTCTACTTAACACCATTGGTTGAACTATTTAATTAACTAACAACTGTTCTTAGGAGTTTTAATCCCACTAAAAATTGATCCCTGTTAAATATAAGAGTAGGAATAAGAGAGGGAGAAGATGTACAGTTCAAAACATACTCACTCAAACTTACCCCTAAGTGTAAAGCTAGAAATGTGCCATGGGACTCCAAATCCCTTTAATAAAGTACGCGGGTACCAATGTCTTCTCACTAGTTAAAGTTATCAGTTTAAGTTCATAATTGATCATAAAGACAAGATTAACCGTCAAAGGGATCACATAAATAAGACCAGTGTCTGCTAATAATAATTGATAGAATTAAAAAGGAGAGAATGATCCAACATGGGAAGTGGAATACACAGCAGACTATAGAATGGCAAATGCTGTAAACAGCACTCTGGCCTCAGAATAAGCCCTTAAAGCATTTGGATCTGGCTAAAAAGCCCTTGAGAGTTTCTCAGGCATGGAAAGCCAGGACACTGTGCAAAAAATGGCCTAAATGGAAGATCTCAGTGAGTGAGATCCCAATGGAAAGAATGGGCCATCAAAGAAGGAGGTATCTTTCTCTGAAGGGAGGATAGAATTTCCACTTTGATTATGGCCTTGTCTAAATAAGTTTGGAGTTTTTGAACTCAAGAGGCTTCCATAGCCTTGGTATCTCATGACAAGAACCTCGGGTGATCACTGACTTCATAAATAAGAGTGCCAGTTGTTAAATCAACAATAGGAATCACTGTGCACTTACTCCCCATGTAGTATCTCTGTCCATAATGTATTGTACTATGAGAATTAATGGTAAAAATAGTTTTCAAACTGTTCTTTATACTTTGTGTGTCTCTGTGGTTGCAAACGTTGAAATCTTTACTTAGTATGTACTAAGTTGATTTCCTGTATATAAAGATATTTAAAAATGAATCTGAATGAAGAATGGGATGGGAGAGGGAGTAGGGGATGGGATGGTTTGTGGGTGGAAGGGTAGTTATGGAGGGAAATACCACAATAATCCAAAAGTTGTACTTTGGAAATTTATATTTATTAAATAAAAGTTTTCTTAAAAAATAAATAAAAAGTATCATTCAGGGGCTGACACTGTGGTACAGTAGGTTAAACCCTGGGCTGCAGCAATGGCATCCCATGTGAGCACTGGTTCATGTCCTAGCTGCTCCACTTCCAATCCATCTCTCTGATAATGCACTTCAAAAGCAGCAGAGAAAGGCCCAAGTCCTTGGGCTCCTGCATACATATGGGAAAAAGCTGGCTCCTGGCTCCTGATTAGCTCAGCTGCAGCTTTACGGCCATTTGAGGAATGAACCAGCAGATGGAAGACATCTCTCTCTGTCTCCACGTTTCTTTGAAACTCTGTCATGAATAATAACTATTATAAAAAAGAAAATATCATTTATAGTAAAGTATTATTAAGACTTCAAACACAGGAAATCTTGTCCCATGTTGCAATCTTAATGGACCTTAAGGACAATTACACTAAAAGAAACATATCAGTCACAAAAATACAGTCACTAAATGATTTCACTTATATGAGATATGTAAAGTAGTCAAACTCATACAGACAGTAAAATGTCAGTTGCCAGGGATTGGGTAGTTATTGTTCAATGGGTGTAGAGTTTCAGCTCCTCAAAGCTGTTCTGGAGATCCATTTTACAATAATGTGAACACACTTAACACTACTGAGCTGTACATTTTATTTTATTTTTTTATTTTATTTTTTTTAACTTTTATTTAATGAATATAAATTTCCAAAGTACGGCTTATGGATTACAATGGCTTCCCCCCCATATCATCTCTCCCACCCGCATCCCTCCCCTTTCCCACTCCCTCTCCCCTTCCATTCACATGAGGATTCATTTTCGATTCTCTTTATATACAGAAGATCAGTTTAGTATACCTTAAGTAATGATTTCAACAGTTAGCTCCCACACAAACATAAAGTGAAAAATAATAGATGATTTTTTAAATGATGATGAAATCAGATCAGACCTATTGTCATGTTTAATCCCAGCGAGAGTCAAGTTGGGAATTAATAATTTCTTCTTTTTTTTTTTTTTTACAGAAGATCAGTTTAGTATGCAGTAAGTAAAGATTTCAACAGTTTACACCCCCATAGAAACACAAAGCGAAATATACTGTTTGAGTACTCATTATAGCATTAAGTCTCAATGTACAGCACATTAAGGACAGAGATCCTACATGAGGAGTAAGTGCACAGTGACTCCTGTTGTTGACTTTACCAATTGACACTCCTGTTTATGGCATCAGTAATCTCCCTATGCACCAGTCATGAGTTTCCAAGGCTATGGAAGCCCCTTGAGTTCTCCGACTCTTATCTTGTTTAGACAAGGTCATAGTCAAAGTGGAGGTTCTCTCCTCCCTTCAGAGAAAGGTACCTCCTTCTTTGATGACCTGTTCTTTCCACTGGGATCTCACTCACAGAGATCTTTCATTTAGGGTGGTTTTTTTTTGTTTTTTGTTTTTTGTTTTTGTTTTGTTTTGTTTTTGTTTTTTGCCAGAGTATCTTGGCTTTCCATGCCTGAAATACTCTCATGGTTTTTTTTTTTTATCTTTTATTTAATGAATATAAATTTCCAAAGTACGACTCATGGGTTACAATGGCTTCCCCCCACCATACTGTCCCTCCCACCCACAACCCTCCCCTTTCCCACTCCCTCTCCCCTTCCATTCACATCAAGATTCATTTTCGATTATCTTAATATACAGAAGATCAGCTTAGTATACCTTAAGTAAGGATTTCAACAGTTTGCTCCCACACAGAAACATAAAGTGAAAAATAATAGATGATTTTTTTAAAATGATGATGAAATCACATCAGACCTATTGTCATGTTTAATCCCAGTGAGAGTCAAGTTGGGAATTGATAATTTCTTTTTTTTTTTTTTTAACAGAAGATCAGTTTAGTGTACATTAAGTAAAGATTTCAATCATTTGCACCCCCATAGAAACACAAAGCGAAATATACTGTTTGAGTACTGGTTATAGCATTAAGCCTCAGTGTACAGCACATTAAGGACAGAGATCCTACATGAGGAGTAAGTGCACAGTGACTCCTGTTGTTGACTTTACAAATTGACACTCCTGTTTATGGCATCAGTAATCTCCCTATGCACCAGTCATGAGTTTTCAGCCAGATCGGAATGCCTTTAGGGCTGATTCTGAGGCCAGAGTGCTGTTTAGGACATCCGCCATTCTATGAGTCTGCTGAGTATCTCGCTTCCCATGTTGGATCACTCTCCCCTTTATTTATTCTATCGGTTAGTATTAGCAGGTACTAGACTTGTTTATGTGCTCCCTTTGACTCTTAGTCCTTTCATTATGATCAATTGTGAACTGAAATTGATCACTTGGACTGGTGAGATGGCATTGGTACATGCCACCTTGATGGGATTAAATTGGAGTACATTTTAAAAGATAATAAATGTTAAGTATTTTTAACACAACAATCAAATAAATAAATACCCACAAAGCTTTCTATTTTACCAGGAGTTTCCTACTTTTTCTGCAAAAACTCTGCATATGGTTTCAATCCTTTGTTTAATTTCCAGAATTCTGGGGGGAAAAGCTCATTTTCAATTATTTTGCCATATCCATTTTGCTTTTATAAAGGTGTACATTTGTGAAGATCTTTACCATTGTGGAAATCTGAATTCCCTCACTTGAATCTTCATAAAAATCGCAGCTTTCAGTACTTTCGTTTAAAACCCCATCAACAGCTTAATCCCAAATGTGGCTAAATTATGTTTTGTATATCCTGGTTTTGATATAACATTCTCTAAACCAAAACCAAAACATCCTGTTCTAAGCACTGACACATGTAGCGCAGTCAATTAGAATAGTTCTATCCATTTGAGCTTGCATAATCTGCCTCAGATTCTCCAGTGTTAAACTGATTGTTTTACTGTGTGCTGCTTTGTAATAGCTGCCCCACAATTTATATGTAGAGGGGCAGTGAAGCAGCTATCAGGTGGGATCCACAGAACTAGGAATCTGTCTTGAAAGGAAGTGTCCCTAGATAGGACAATACTACTCATTTAGACTGAAATTTTGCATGAGCTTACTTAGGTTTTATTTGCCAGTTTGATATCCTTTATGGTACAGCTGATTTGATACATTTGCCTTAAATTTATTACCCTAGGAAGAAGGAAGTGTGGTTGTCATCTTAAAATGATAAAACTACACAAAATAAAATGTAGTTGGAGATTTTGTAATGATGCCATCGTTTTATCAGCTCCCACAGAGTGTCACATTTGAGACTAAATATTGTCTGTTGCAAAGGGCAGGGGTTAACTGAAGACTACATGATATTCTTTGTGAAGAATGCTTCTGAGCTAAGGCAGCCTGGAACCAAGACTTCTGTGCTGAGTTACCTTTATAAGTAAATAGACAATAGTTGTTAGTTCATGATTTCTGAAAGATAATCTTGATTGATGTTACTATGTTAATTAGCTGAAAAATCTATCTTCAAAGGTACATGAATAAGCATGGTCAATTAGTTAAAAAATTAACTTTGCCTTTTATCTACTGTAATGTATTCAGGAAACTAAAGAACAGGTCAGCTATAGTACATGAAAACACATTAAGCAAAATAAAGGAGTGATAAGTAATGCTGAAAATGGATACAAAGTCTTCTCATCTTTCATCTCAACATTTCAAAAGATTTGAAGTTCTGCAAGGATCAATTTAATCCAAAGAGAACAGTGTGACTGAAGTCTATGACTTAGCTGAAGAAAGTACTCACAGTGCCTAAGTCAGGCAAAATGTTTTGGTGATTGGGGAAGTGGTTGAAATATCCCTTTAATTTGGATTTAGTACAACAAATCTCTTGAATTCAATATTATCAGGGTGTGGAAAAGTTATTTGGGGAGTTAATAAATCAATATTGCATTATTCTGTGGTTTCAAATTTCCATTAGCTAATGATTTCCTTCAATAAATCTTTCATAATTAGGACTACTCTGATTTCTTCATAATTGTTGACCTCACCATTGTTAACTTATGTAAGACTCTTCTGCTCTTATTTCTTGTTGAATCCATGTCAGTTCTACACTGTACCTCAAGATCTGTGTTCTCAAAAACATGGTGATTTCCATGATGAGAAAGGCTAAAAATGCTATGTACCATTTTTCAGGTTCACAATATGCACTTTTATTACATGCCAAGACGAATCACTGACACAGTCACATTGAAACCAGGGTTTTGTTATCAGTTGCCTTATCTTCTAAGAGATCCTTAAGTTTCTTAAAGTGAGTTACTCCATCTTGTTCTCCAACTTTATGATTTAAGTGAGAAAATATCCCATCTGGATTTCTGCAGAAGACACATGCCCTAGATCTTCTCAATCAGTGTTTTTTCTGTTCTCCAGTCCCAAAAACTTCCATGGACAGCAGACACAATATAAAATAATAGCAATAACAATAATGATAATTTCTAAAATGTGTTATGTACTTGGCATATATATGTGACTCATTTAATCCTTTCAACCAGCCTATGGCATAGGTAGGAAATAGTGTCTTAAATTTGTAGCTGATAAAATTAAGGCACATATGATAAGTTTCTTAGAAGAAATCAAAAAGTCCGAGAGTCAGCAGTTTGGGCTCTGACCATGGTACTGAGAGTTTCTTCTTTGCAAGATTCATTGGAAAAGAAAGCATCACTAAGGTAAGTTGAAACAGGAGCTGTTCAACACCATCAAGTGGACAGTCCTACCTCAGTAAAAGCCATTGTGGAGAAATGCAATTAAACCGAGTGCCAGTGGCATTGATTAAGGTCTTGGGTCTAGGAGCTTCTGAAGCCTTTAACCTGGGAAATGGAAGTTTTGTCAGCTAATAAATTTCTTTTTCCTTCTTAACCTGCTTTTCATTGGATTCCACTCACTTAGAACCCAAATGTCCTGACTAATAAAACCAAGAAATAGCAAGCCTGAAGCAAAGCAAATTAAAGTCAAATTTTCAATTAAATTTGCAGAAACAGCTATCACTCACTCCGAAAAATCATCAACCAGAAGAATTATCACAAAACAGTTGTGTTGAAAGAATCAATGATATACATGTAATCTATAACTATTATTTTAAAGATGTATTTGTTTATTTGAAAGAGTGTGTGTGAGAGAGAGAAGGAGAAAGAAAGAGAGAGAAATATCGTCCATCTGCAAATTCACTCTCCAAATGATTGCAAGAGCCAGAGTTCATCCAAGCCAAAGCCAGGAGTCCAGGGTTCCTTTTGGGTATCCCACATGGGTAGCAGCAGCCAAAGTACTTGAGCTATCCTCCACTGCCTTCCCAGGAACATCAGCAGAGATCTGAATCAGAAGTGGATCAGTGAGGACTTCAACTGGTGCTCCGATATAGGATGCTCACATTGCAGGTGGCAGCTTAATTCCTGTGCCATAATGCCAGCACCTATAACTATTTCTTTAGGTAGAAGATCTGGACCTGGCGGATTCATGACATACTTTTATATGAAGGTATTTCAAAACTTAATGGAAAATGGAATAAAATATGTTTATTTTGTGTAAAACATTTGAATGCAATACACACAAAGCACACTCAGAAATTCATGAAAACGTACATAATGGAAAACCTATGCATGGGGGCCAGCTCCATGGCGCACTAGGTTAATCCTCCACCTGCGGCGCTGGCATCCCATGTGGACATCGGGTTGCTCCTCTTCCAGTCCAGCTCTCTGCTGTGGCCTGGGAAAGCAGTGGAGGATGGCTCAGGTTCTTGGGCCCCTGTACCTGCATGGGAGACCAGGAAGAGGCACCTGGTTCCTGGCTTCGGATTGGCTTAGCTCCTGCCGTTGTGGCCATTTGAGGGGTGAACATCGGATGGAAGACCTTTCTCTCTGTCTCTCTCTTACTGTCCGTAACTCTACCTGTCAAATAAATAAATAAATAATCTTAAAAAAAAGAAAAACCTATGCATGGATTTCAAAATTTTTGCAATAAATTCTTACACATTTTTCCACAAATTTCTTGAGAGTCCAGTTATGAATGAGGTAGAATAAAATTTAAAAAAATCTTGTTAACAGTTGGGGGCAGGGAAAGGTGGTTTCTAGCATTCACAAACAAAATAGCCACAATTCTTAAAAAAGGAAAATTGAAAATGAACAAGAAACAAAACAGTACCTTACCCTTTTCCTCCTCCATCATGTGTAAATTTTCCAAAGTGAGCATTGAATTGACAGATGCTTCCAGCGCAAAAAGAAAATCCCATATCTGATGTACAGTGAAAGGTTGTGTTCCAGTTCTAAGTATTAAGGCTAGATTCCCACCTGCAAAGACCCTGCAGGGTGGAGGTACAAGCTCCATTCTGCCTCAACTTAGATGCTCTTCTCTGACCCCAACCATTACCAGAGTGGCCAGAAACAATCTTAGTATTGCCCATGCCACCACCCCCTCTCCCTTGTGCTGCCCAGCAACATCTCTAGAGGCCTCCTACTCAAATCAACTTGTCTGGTAGCTTGTGCTGTCAACAGGGTGCCACTAAAGGCACTGATGTGATGTGAAGGTTTGTGGTTACATAATCAGTCTCACATTCGAAGAATTTGTCTGCCCGTCTGTCACAGGTGTTTGAACAAAGAAAAAAAGTACACAATATGCCTGCATTATGAACATTAGAAAAAAGCCCCTTTCCAACATGATTTTAAAGCAATTTATGCAGTATTAATGGATGCAACCTGCTTTTTGGTTTTGTTTATCACTTTTTTTTTATTTTCTGATTGGACAATTTTATCTCTTCCAGTTACAACAGCCAGTACAATGCCTGCTGGGTTCTCTAATTTACGTGTTAATGTGGTATTCTGGAAGCTTGATGTTAAAATGATGAATATCACCTGGGAAGAAGATTGGACGACAGCAAAAGAACTGGCAAGTTGCCTTATGAAAATAGCTTTCAATTTTATCAAACCATGGGGTAACATGTCAGATTATATTACGTACAATTAATTATTAATGCAGTCTGGGCCTTATTTTGAAAGCACAAACATGCACTTTCAATAATTTCCTTCCCATGGAAAATCTGTTGTGTCCCTCAAATTGAGCAGCAAAATGCCCCTCACAGAATACCTTAAGGCTTCCATTTCTCCAGATTTAGCATGCATCTGAGACAAGAAAGCTTTCACAAGCCTCCTTGCCATGGACAAAACAGAGATGTGTTTTTGCTTAATTAAAATTCTTTTTTGGCAACAGATGTCCTTGCAAAAATAGCTCCAAGTGCGGTGAAGCATTTTTATGGGCTGGAGTTCAGCAATGAGAAGCCCGTCATCTGCCTTCTCTGCTCTGAGAGCAACACAAGAGACCAGGTGGCTGGTCACAGTTTGAAAAGTGAACAAATGTATTTATTCATTCTGAGCAATTTGCAACCCACTGGGAGAGCAGGAGCCCTCTCCCAGACCCTGGTTTCTGGGAGCCGGGATTGAGAGAGAAGGGGGCCGTTTAATTGCTTTGCACAGTTTCCCTCACTAAAGCAATTAGCACCCAGAGGAAAGTCCAGGAGAAGGACACAGCCAAGCCTCACACACATATGGTGGCCTGAAATCGGCCTGCCGACTGTCCCAGGCTCATGGATGATTCAATCAGCAATGCAGGCATAGGCCAAGGTGCAGCTTCCTGGCTTGCTGCTGTTGCAGCACTAGCTTCCTGTTACTGAGCTGTAAGCCACTGGAGAACTCGCATACAGTGAGTGGAAGCTCATTGCTTCACACCTAGTTAATACTACTGGGAAAAAAATGAAAACAAAAAGTCTTAGCTACCCTGAGAGGTGAAAGAAGACAACTTAGATCTGCACCAGGACTAAAATGACTGCTGACTGCAGAAGAGAAATCAGATAAGCCAACAGAGGTTACATGGGCAAGTATCCCACCTATGGGGTTAGAACCTGGATCTTAAAATCAATCAGGTGAAAGGACACAGATTTTAGGCAATAAAAATGATACTTACAAAAGATGCTGTGGGAAGGATAGAGGGTTGGTCTATGACAACATTTGGTGGAAATTATGAGAATAAATTGAGGGGGGTGTTTTTATTTAATCCGGCTACTATGCCAGCAAAGGCATTCTGTTTATCTTTAGTACATTCTTTCATGACTGAACTGGATAATTCAATTGAGTGTAGCTGCTTAATTAACCAAAATAATCATGGAAAGTTATATTTCATTTAGAAAATTTTCCTGATAACTGAAGTGTTCTTCTTAGGGATATAAAGATGTCTGAAATATTCAACTACTTTCATTTAAAATGACTCCAAGATGTGTCATACATGTCTGTTTATTGCCACCCAAAGTCCAGAAAAGAGACTCACAGCCTCGCAAAATAGAATAACACATTATTCTCTTTTGTGCAAATTATGTCCTTAATCTCCTTTATGATTAAGTTACTCTTTTATATTGAAGGGATATAAATTTTTAGAAGCTTGCTTCCTTGCATGGGGACAGGACATGTGAGTGATTCACTCTAAAAAACTGAGAAGTTAGGGGCTGGCGCTTTTTTGCGCAGTGGGTTAATGCCCTGGCCTGAAGCGCTGGTATCCCATATGGCTGCCGGTTGGAGACCCAGCTGCTCCAATTCCATTCCAGCTCTCTGCTGTGGCCTGGGGGGGAAAGCAGTAGAGGATGGCCCAAATCCTTGGGCCCCTGCACCCACGTGGGAGACCCGGAAGAAGCTCCTGGCTCCTGGCTTTGGATCAGTGCAACCCCAGCCATTGTGGCCAACTGGGGAGTGAACCATTGGATGGAGGACCTCTCTTTCTCTCTCTGTGCCTCTCCTCTCTCTGTGTGACTCTATCTCTCAAATGGGTAAATAAATCTTTTAAAAAAAGAAAAGAAATAAAAAATAAAAATAAAAACTGGTCGGCGGCACGGCTCACTAGGCTAATCCTCCGCCTTGCGGCGCCGGCACACCGGGTTCTAGTTCCGGTCGGGGCACGGGATTCTGTCCCGGTTGCCCCTCTTCCAGACCAGCTCTCTGCTGTGGCCAGGGAGTGCAGTGGAGGATGGCCCAAGTGCTTGGGTCCTGCACCCCATGGGAGACCAGGAGAAGCACCTGGCTCCTGCCATGGGATCAGCGCGGTGCGCCGGCCGCAGCGCACCAGCCGCGGCGGCCATTGAAGGGTGAACCAAGGGCAAAGGAAGACCTTTCTCTCTGTCTCTCTCTCTCTCACTGTCCACTCTGCCTGTCAAATAAATAAATAAATAAAAACTGAGGAGGTGAACATGGTTACTGAGCAGACTTATTCATGCATTCATTTAAAAATCATTTAGTGATCAACTACACAGTTCAGGTACTATCCCAGGGGCTGGGAATTCAACAGTGAACAAAACAAAAGTTCTGGTCACCCAGAGGCTTGCATTTTAACAGGGCAGATAGTTAACACAACGTTAAATTCACGAACGTATGCGTTCATTCCTTCTGCAACTCTCCAAACAAAGCTAAGTGTTACAAATAAGAATAAAGAGGCTAAGGGGAGAAACAGAGATGTCAAAGAAGGGCTCTCTAGGCCAGCATCACAGCTCACTAGGCTAATCCTCTGCCTGCAGTGCCGGCGCCTCGGGTTCTATTCCCGGTTGGGGCGCCAGATTCTGTCCCGGTTGCTCCTCTTCCAGTCCAGCTCTCTGCTGTGGCTGGAGAAGGCAGTGGAGGATGGCCCAAGTGCTTGGGCCCTGCACCCCCATGAGAGACCAGGAGGAAACACCTGGCTCCTGGCTTTGGATCGGCGCAGCACGCCAGCCGTGGTGGCCATTTGGGGAGTGAACCAACAGAAAAGGAAGACCTTTCTCTCTGCCTCTCTCTCTAACTCTGCCTGTTTTTAAAAAAAAAAAAAAAAAAAAGGCTCTCTAATTAGGTCATATCTGATTAGCCATCTGAATGAAATAAGTATTGGTTGGAAAAAAAAATCGCCAAGGCCTTTCTACATGGGAGAACTTTGAAGCTACCTTCTCGAGGGTGTTTGTACAGCAAATACCCTTGAAAGGCAAAGACAGATTTGTCCCTCTGGGTCAAAGGACAAAATTGTTTCCTGACCAAGATAATAAAGACCAACTTTTCCTGCAATGAAAACGTTGGGCAGGTTCACATGGAGCTACTTTGTAAGACTGGGTTTTTTTAAATTCAGAGCTCCACAGCTGGGATGCACATCAGAGTATGCACAGCAGATACTTGGGCCTGAATTTGCAACACCCTGATGAGACTCCACTGGGGGACAAAGAGAACCAATGCAAATAAGAGTTTATGTACCTGCTTTGCCGGGAATAGTAAACCATTTAGATTTATTTGTGCTCATAGGGATAACAGAATTTCAAGAACAGAAAGATTAGCCAAGTCAAAGGCTAAGGATTATTTATTTGCTTTATCAACATAAGGGTCATTCTCACAAAGAAGGATCATTTCTGAGGGCAAAATCCTGATTGGAGCAGATGATAGAAAGAATGAATGTAGATGGAGATACTAGACACAGTAACCCCTAAAAGTATTTTGCTGGAAATCAGAGCAGAGAAAATGGAAGGGAATATTGGAATAGCAAGGGTTTTGTTTGGTTTTATTTACAAGAGAGGGTATAATAAATACATTGTCATGTTGTCTAGGAATCTGCTAGAGGATGAAAATTAGTGATGCAGGAGAGATATAGCATCCTTCTAGGAGCAAAGTTCTCAAGTAGCTAAGAAGGGGTGAGCTTTTCTATGTCAATCATAGTGTTGGCCTCACATCAGAGTGTGGACGATGATTCACCCTAACCAGAGTGAAAACTGAGTGTGCAGCACAGGTACAGGTAATGTGTTAAATGTGATGACGACACACAGAAGCTCTTTTCTGATTGCTTCTGTTGTCTCAGTGAGTAAAACGAGAATCAAGTCATCAGTATAGAGTGAAGCAAGAAAGGGCTATTGGACATTTGAAGAGAGATATGATAGACTGAAATTTTCAAACTAAGAAAGTGAGAGAAGTAACTGATTAGGAAAAGCAGTAATATTGCAAGCCCACATCAGAAAATATTAAAGCCTCGCTTCTGCACCAATGGTCTTCAAGACATTAAAATCTATGACAAAAGATGATTCCATGGTCAATTAAGTTGGGGTGCACTCGCTATAAAAAGTAATCAGGGGGGCAGCACTGTAGCATTGTAGGCTAAGATTCTGCCTGTGGTGCCAGCATCCCATATGGGCACCAGTTCGTGTCCCAACTGCTCCTCTTCCCAGAAAGCTCTCTGCTATGGCCTGGGAAAGCAGTAGAGGATGGCCCAAGACTAGGGCCCCTGCACCCATGCAGGAGACCCAGAAGAAGCTCCTGGCTCCTGGCTTTGGATCAGCCCAGCTCTGGCTGTCAGGGCCATTTGGAGAATGAACCAGTGGATGGAAGACTTTTCTCTCTCTCTGTCTCTCTCTATCTCTGTCTGAAACTCTACCTCTCAAATAAATAAATAAATAAAGTCTTTTAAAAAAGTCATCAGATATCTTTGCTGCAGGACTTCTCAGAAACTTTAATGTATTATGCAAATGGTGAATTCCCAAAAGGGCTAAAGTACGAAGTTCCCTAAACTTATTTGATTGTGGAACATTAGTAGGGGTTTACAAAACGTGACCTGGAAAATGCTGGGTTAAATCACTCACTGATGTCCAGGTAAGTTTGTTGCTGTGGCCTGCTGAAACAGGCGACTGTCTCGCGCGTATAGAACATGAGGCATGGTTCCTCAATCATTGTATTTAAGCAATTGCCCTAGTCATTGTGAGACACAGAAGCATTGTGAGACACAGCACAGCCCAAAGACACCATGACTTCTAAAGAAAACATGACCAGATGTTGTTCTAAATAAGTAAAAGTCCTGAGGAATATTGACAGATAAAAGTTGCTTCAGCAACTGACTGGTGAGATGATACCAAGAGGAAAGACCACAGCCAGGGGAGACCTCTACTGGGGTTTCTAGAAATCTGACCAAAGGACAGTCAGATGTCAAGGGGAAGAACCTTCAGACCAGATAGGAAAGAGCTTTTTCTATTCTGAGGGTTCCAGGGAATATCTACAAAGTTGATTATGGACTATCTTAGAGCCCCAAGGTGTGGGGAGCTTTAAGTACACAGGTGGAAAAGGGACTTCTTCACTTTGAGAATCTCAAGAGGTAGCCACAAAGACTGAAGTTCAGGAGCAAGATTATGAAGTAGGTTTAATTAGCAACTCAACCTGATTCCACTTTGACCTGAAGTCTTTGCAGTTTAGGATAACACTACCTAAAATAAAATTCTAGCCACATTGCTTAAAAGTTTTCAATACTGTGTAGGAACTGGATTCTGAAATGGTTGGCTATAATAAAAATAATTTATTCACGTGTTATAACTTCTTTTGTTACTCTTTAAAATTTTATTTATTTGAGAGGCAGAAGTACATGTACAAAGAAAGACAGAGATAGCCATTGGCTCACTTCCCAAATGCTCACACTGGCAGGAGCTTGGCCAGGCCAACGCTGGGAAGCAGGAATTCAATTCAGATTTCCCATGAGGGTGGCAGGGACATACTTGAGCCATCACTCGCTGTCTTCCAGAGTTTCATTAATGGGAAGTTGGAATCTGGAGTGAAGCCAGGACTCGAACCTTGTACTTCAGTGTGGAACAGAGACATATTAACTACGAGGACAAAGGCCCACACTTCTTCTGGCTGCTTTTGTCATTATTCAAAATATACTTTCTCTTGAGAAATAGAAATGAATAGACACACACACACACACACACACGCCATGTCTGAAAAATGAGAGTGTCTGCATTCTGAATGATAGTAGGACCAGGCCAATTTGAAGACTCTTACTCCTGATCTTGATTTGGAGTGAGTGGCAATAACCCCAAGAAACCTCAAGCGTTACAGGAAGGGAAGGCAAAATTCCTGTGGATGGAAAGAAAGTAGGGCATCATGAGACATGATCTTGTCCAAGGTGGCTGAAAATGGTGGCTCAAAACAGGTTCCAGAGATCTCTGCCTATGAAAAAGTTGATATTTATTCCTTCGGCAAAATGGAGATGGTCTCTGTGGTTTGACATGGGATGTTTTGAATTCACACTAGTGTGAAAGTGATATCCATTCACTATATTTTGAATTGTGATTGATTCTTTTCTGGGCTAGCACCATGCAGTAGGATGCTCTCTCATGATGCTGGGCAGCAGAAGCGAGCACAGCTCCTGGTCAGCCACATTATCGCAAGGGCAAACAACTGATACACTACAGTGTGTTCTGTTGCTAAGATACTCTACAGTGAACTGTGTTGCTAAGATACTCTCCCATGTTGCTAAGCTACGATGTTCAGTAGGTTAGGTATATTAAGTACATTCAGTATTTGACTTAGAATATTTTTCAACTTATAATGGATTTATCAGGAGAAAACTCCATTATCAGTGGAGAAATATCAGTAATTCTTGAACTCGGCACATCAGAAGTCCTTTTTCAAAGCCTGCTTCTCTCCTAATTTTTCTGATGGCACATGGCCTTCTCTCTGCTTCACATTATGCTCTTTACCATAAGGGTGGCAAATTCAAATGCCTTCAAAGACCAAGCATGTAATTTAAATAAAGAAAGTCTGGGCCTGGCATTAGAGTGGTGAAGGCGATGAAACTGGAAAGGCATTAAATTCAAATCATTTAGAAGCACTGTAATGGGGCCTGCAAGCTGACAGTTTGAAACCTCTGCTTGAATGCATGCCCACCTCCCTTTGGAAAGTGCCATGTGCAGCCGGCTGAAGAGTCGTCCTCACTGCCGTCTCTCTGCACTGCTCTGCTTCCAAGACGCTGCCTTAGGTTAAACCTGACTGTCCAGAAGAGGATCATCAACTTTCTTTACAAAGAAAGCACAGAAGCCATATGACAGCTTTTTAACACTTATTTTTTCAAGTACACATTGTATTCCAAATTCTCGTGTTGCCAAATGTCTGAGTTCTGAATAAGAGATAGCAGTTTGTATGCAAATAGTATATTTCACATCATTCATAGATGTAGGATTAACTATTATGCATGATAATCCTGGAGTGGGTGTTTGGTGCATTGTGATTAGACCCCAGTTTGGAAAGCCCACATCCTATCACAGAGTGCCTGAGTTCAAGTCTGGCTCCATTCTCCAATCCAGCTTTCGATGTCCAGATTTTTAAAATGTACCTCAGAATGCAACAGGTAGTGAGTCAGGCAATTAGGTCTCTGCCATCCATGTGGGAGACCTATATTGATTTCCTACCTTCTGCCAAGCCCTGGCTGTTAAGGGCATTTGGGAAGTGAACAAGGGAAGAGCTCTCTCTCTGACTCTGTCTCTGCTTTTAAAATAAGTAATATAAATATATAATGGCTTTTATATGATATACATAAATATGATATTTTATACACATACATATAAATTTAATGGCCAAGTTTTATGTAATATAGTATACACACACACATACACACACAAGAGTGCTTCAAGAAGTTTGTGGGAAATGGCATTTAAGCTATACATTTCTGATGATTCTTTTTTATTACTGTGTATCTGTTTTAACATTCCTTTTTCATCTCTGATTTTATTGATTTTGGTCTTCTCCCTCTTTTTTTTGGTTAGTTGTGCTGATGGTGTATTAATTTTATTTTTTTAAAAAATCAGTTCTTCATTTTGCTGCTCTTTTGTATTGATTTTTGGTTTCAGTGTTGCCAAATTTTAATTTTTAATTTTATCCCCTAATTTTAATTATTTATTTTTCCCACCAGTTTTGGGTTTGGTTTGATGTTGTTTTTCTAGGTCCTTGAGATGCAATTATAGCTCATTTAGTGGTGCCTTTCCAATTTATTGATGTAGGCACTAATTGCTATAAACTTTCCTCTTAACACTGCTTTTTTTTTTTTTTTTTTTTTGATAGGCAGAGCGGACAGTGAGAGAAAGAGACAGAGAGCAGAGAGAAAGGTTTTCTTTTGCTGTTGGTTCACCTTCCAATGGCCACCATAGCCGGCGTGCTGCGCTGATCTGATGGCAGGAGCCAGGTACTTATCCTGGTCTCTCCTGGGGTGCAGGGCCCAAGCACTTGGGCCATCCTCCACTGCACTCCTGGGCCACAGCAGAGAGCTGGCCTGGAAGAGGAGCAACCGGGACAGAATCTGGCGCCCTGACCGGGACTAGAACCTGGAGTGCTGGCGCCTCAAGGCGGAGGATTAGCCTAGTGAGCCGCGGTGCCGGTTAACACTGCTTTTTCTGTATCCCATAACTTTTGGTATGTTGTATTGTCATCTTCATTCGTTTCCAGAAGTATTTCGATTTCTTCAATAACCCACTGTTCATTCAGGAGCATGTTGTTCACCCTCCATTTGTTTGCATATGTTCTAGAGATTCTTGAGTTGCTGATTTCTAGCTTCATTCCACTGTGGTCAGTAGAGATGCATGGTATGATTCTGACTTTTTTAAGTTTGGTGGGACTTGATTTGTGGCCTAGCATATGGTCTATCCTAAAGAAAGTTCCATGCACTGGTGAGAAGAATGTGTATTCTGCAACTGCAGGATGAAAAGTTTTATAGATATCCATTAGGTCCATTTGGTCAATATTGTCAGTTAATTGTTTCCTTGTTGATTTTCTATCTGGTTGATCTGTCCATTGCTGAAAGTGGAGTATTGGGGTATTGAAGTCTCTTGTTTTACTATTGTTTTGGAGTCTATATCTCCCTTTGGATCCATTAGCACTTTTTAAAAATAGCCAAGTGTCCTGTAATTAGGTGCATATACATTTATTATAGTCATGTCTTCCAGTTGAATTGATCCCTTAATCATTAGATATTGTTCTTGTCTCTTTTAACAGTTTTTGTGTTAAAGTCTATTTTATCTAATATTGGGGAGGCTACACCAGCTCTTTTTTGGTTTCTGTTAACATGAAGTATGAAGCAAGACCCCTACCTTATACATTACACAAAAACCCACTCAAAGAGGATCAAAGACTTAAATCTATGACCTGATACCATCAAATTATTAGAAAGCATTGGGGAAACCCTTCAAAACATTGGTGTAGGCAAAGAGTTCTTGGAAAAGACCACGGAGGCACAGGCAATCAAAGCCAAAATTGACAAGTGGAATTACATCAAATTGAAAAGCTTCTGCACTGCAAAAGAAAAACAGCAAAGTGAAGAGGCAACCAACAGAACAGAGAAATTATCTGCAAACTAAGCAAGTAACAAAGGACTAAAAAACAGAATATATAAATAGATCAAGAAACTCAACAAGAAGAAAACAAACACCCAGTTAAAAAATGGGCAAAGGACTTAAAGAGGAATTTTTCAAATGAAGAAATTCAAATGGCCAACAGACGTATGAAAAAATGCTCAGGATTAGTAACCATCAGGGAAATGGAAATCAAAACCACAATAAGGTTTCACCTTACCCTGGTTAGAATGGCTTTCATACAGAATACAACAAACAACAAATGGTGGTGAGGATAGGGGGGAAAAGGTACCTTAATCCACTGTTGGTGGAAATGTAAACTGGTACAGCCACTGTGGAAGACAGTATGGAGATACCTCAGAAATCTAAATTTAGACCTACCATATGACCCAGCCATCCCTGTCCTGGGAATATGTCCAAGAGAAATGAAATAAACATATCAAAGAGTTATCTGTACCCCCATGTTTATTGCAGCTCGATTCACAATAGGTAAGATATGGAATCAAGTCAAATATCCATTGAAGACTGGATAAAGAAATTATGGGGTATGTATACTATGGAATATTACACAGCGATAGAAACAAAATGAAATCTTGTCATTTACAACAAAATGGATGCAACAATAAGATTATACTTAGTGAAATAAGCCAGTCCCAAATAGATAAATACCATATGTTCTCCCTGATATGTGGTAACTAACAGAGCACCTAAAAGGTAATCTATAGAAGTGAAATTGACACTTTGAGATGCAATGTTTTTAAAGACCTTGTCTTGACCTGTGAAGAATAGTGTTTTTTTCATACTATTTGTTAAACTTTTACTTAGTATAGAGTTACTCTTATGTGTATAAAGTTAATTGAAAATAGATCTTAGTAAAAAATAAGAATGGTAATAGAAGAAGGAAGAACGGTGGAAGTACTGGTGGGAGGGCAGGTATGGTGAGAAGAATCACTATGTTTCAAAAGTTGTATTTATGAAACTCATGAAGTTTGTATATCCTAAGAAAAGATATATTTTTGGTGCGAAACTGATTGAAATACATGCTTATACATGAAATACATGTTTTTTTCATAATAGACATTTCCATAAACTTTATGTAAACCTCCATATATATTATTAACTGACATTATATAGAACCCTTCATGTTGTTATTTTAGGGAAGCAAGAATGAAGTGAGAAATGAGAAAAGGAGGGTGGCGCTCCAGCTCACTAGTCTAATCCTCCACCCGCGGCACCGGTATCCCAGGTTCTAATCCCAGTTGGGACGCTGGATTCTGTCCCAGTTGCTCCTCTTCCAGTCCAGCTCTCTGCTGTGGCCCGGGAGGGCAGTGGAGGATGGTCCAGGTCCTTGGGCCCTGCACCCACATGGGAGACCAGGAGGAGGCACCTGACTCCTGGCTTCCGATCAGCGCAGCACGCTGGCTTTAGCAGCCATTTTGGGGGGTGAAACAATGGAAGGAAAATCTTTCTCTCTGTCTCTCTTTCTCATTGTCTAACTCTGTCAAAAAAAAAAAATAATAAAAAAAAGAAAGAAGGAAAAAAGAAAAGGAGGCAAACAGATCAAGAAAAAGTTGTTTTAAGAGTGATGAGGGGGGCCGACACCATGGCTCACTTGGTTAATCCTCCGCCTGCGGTGCTGGCATCCCATATGGGCACCGGGTTCTAATCCTAGCTGCTCCTCTTCCAGTCCAGCTCTCTGCTGTGGCCTGGGAAGGCAGTGGAGGATGGCCCAAATACTTGGGCCCCTGCACCCGCATGGGAGACCACGAGGAAGCACTTGGCTCCTGGCTTCAGATCAGGGCAGCACAGGCCGCAGCGGCCATTTGGGGAGTGAACCAGTGGAAGGAAGATCTTTCTCTCTGTCTCTCTCTCTCACTGTCTATAACTCTACCTGTCAAAAAAAAAAAAAAAAAGAGTGATGAGGGTATTTCTTTAACCAAGTCTCCTAATATATTCATATGATTGGCGTAACACTTCATCAGCTTTGTGGAACCGGTGAAAGAAAAGAATCTGTAAACCCAGGGTACAAACTAAAGGATCATTTGCCAAATCCAGCCCATATTTTATGAAAGCATTGTTTTACCAAACTCTTTTAAATTGGGACATTGCACATTAACTGTCATGTTTTCCCTGCTGTATTCCTTTTTTTTTTAAAGATTTTAATAATTTATTTGAGAGGTAGAGTTACAGAGAGAGGGAGAGACAGAGAAAAAGGTCTTCCTTCCGCTGGTTTACTCCCCAAATGGCCAGATACAAACATGAATTTGATCCAGTCCATTGTGTTCAAGAGACTAGCAATCTCTGTGGAAGACAGGAATGCATGCAGAAGCACGCTAGCAGGTGCAAGAACAGGGCTCTCTGGGAACACACTGAAGAGGACCTAGCCAATGAGAGACAGAGATTGTGTCTAGGCCAAGTAAATACCAAATTGAGCCATCAAAGATTTGTAGGAGTCAGCCAGGTGAGGTGATGGGTATAGAGTGCTGGCTACCATGAAAGATGAGCAGGATGTGCAAATCATAGGTGATAAAAAGTATGATTATTCTCAGAACATCAAGTTGTTCCATATAGCTAGAGCATTTGGCTGGATGTAGACATGTAGCAATATGATGGCCATGAGAGCAAGCAATGGTAGGAACATGGTGCCCCAATGAGAAAGGCCTGAGGTTAGATAATATGGATGAAGCACCACATGGTGTGCCTGGCCTTGCCCTCATAGGAGCATTTCACCTACCTAGGATGCTAGAACTCAGCACAGGAAACCACAGAAATATAAGATGTTACAGCAAGAGGACTTGCCTAGCCCCTCATTTCACAAGTAAAAAGACAGCACTCGGAGATTTTAAAAGTGATGCTTAGGTTATGCTAATTTCTTGATGTTATCTCACGCTGGTCAGGTGTGTATCTAGGAGTCTGACGGACATCATTTGCAGGTGTCCTGCAGCTATAAAATGTGAGCCATCTATCTTCCTGCCCCCCATCCTTTATCTCTGACAAACTATTTCAGGCTGAGCTTTGAGATCTCATCATCTGCTTAACACGGCACTTCTACCGGAATGCAAATATCATCTCACTTATCTGCCTCTCCAGTCCCCCAAATCGTGTACTACTTGACCACAGAAACTTTCTATCAACTTTGAATTCCCAGAATCTAACACAGAGCCTGGACAACTATAGGTGCTTAATAATTGTTAGTTGAATGGAGTGAGAAATTAATTATGTTTGCGGGTGCTTTAGAGCAGGTCTACTTATAGTGAGGTGCTTGGACCAGCAGCATCCCCAGCACTTGGAATTTTGTTAAAAATGCAAGTTCTCAGACCCCATTCAGCCCTACTAGACCAGAATCCTTCTAGTTGGGGCCAAAATATGTGCTTTGTCAAGCTCTTCTGGTGACTCTAATGCTTGGAAGTCAGAAAATCACTGCTTTAAGGGATATAAAAGAAAATAGGACTTGGAAAGGAACAAATGCATAAACTCAATTAAGAAGCACTTTGACAACATTCTATTCTTATTTCAAAAATAATCTAACCACAAATGAGATGGTTGGAATAAAATCTGGCCACGGTGATGAGGGAAGAGAACAGTATATAATTTTTCACTTTTTATGCTTGCATACAAATGTTATTAGTACCATGTATTTGTAATATATGTTAGGTTCTTTTGAAGGACACTGACATATTTTATACCTATATATGAATATGTACATGTTTTATTATAAATATATACACACACTATATATAACAATACTGAGGAATATAGTGGTAAAGTGAAGGGTCCTTCTTACTTCTCAGTTCCAATTCTACCACCCACTGCCAGGAGGAGTTACCATTAAGAGGACAGGATACAATTGTTTTGTCATATGTCCATGTGCCTGTAGAAACTATAAAAAAAGTAAAGAAGATTATACTATCTATAATAGTTCTGTGATTTTTCTCTTAGAACATACACAAAGAGGGCTTTAAAAATTCATGGAAAATACACATTATCTTTTGATAGACTTGTTTATTTTCTTATTTTTTATGTTTTTAAATAGAATTAGCAAAATGGCGTATATTTAGGGGTACCATGTAATTTTTTTGCATGTAAAATCATTTTAATTTTTTAAATTTTTATTTAATAAATATAAATTTCAAAAGTACAACTTTTGGATTATAGTGCTCTTTTCCCCCCATAACCGCCCTCCCACCCACAAATCATCCCATCTCCTACTCCCTCTCCCATATATACATGCATTATGTAATATCCAATTAGGGTAGATATAATTCCATTATTCCATTATTTCTCATTTATATAAGGAGATTTCAAAAAAGTTTGTGGAAGAGTAGAATTAATAGATAGGTTTTTTATGGTGCAAAGAGTTTTGAAACAATGCATAGTTTTTTTTTCAGTAATTGATCTCCTAATCACTACAAGAATCTGTGCACTGACCCAAACTCTGGCAGGTCTATTAGAGAAAATGCTTCAGAGAAAGGGTGTATTCAAGGACCAATGTCCGAAAGGAAGTGATTCCACAGTTAACTGCAATAAATATTGCATACATATATAATAATACCATTGATGATTCAGAATCAGTGCAGCAATCCATTGGAAATAATTCAAAGTGTATCTGTGTTACTAATTGGACTCCCTCTTCTATCTCAATAATATCAGTAACTTCTTCCAAGTGTTCCCAGACTCTCACAACCCTGCCAACAATCTGCCTTCCATCAGTTAATCCCAGCCCACTTCCATGTCTCTGCAGCTGCTTTTTAAAACTTCCTTTCCCCCAAGAATTTCTTCCTCATCATAAAATTCAAATGCCAAAGGATTTCGCAGGTTGCACTAGTCTAATATAGTTAAACATGCAAAAACAAAAGAAGTGTTTATAGATCCAATCATCATAAGTTATAAAACATTTAATTGTATTTTTCAGGGTCTAAACTGCCTGTGTAATTTTTAAAACAAATTGTTTAAGACTTATTTATGTATTTGAGAGGCAGAGCTGCAGAGAAAGAAAGACAGAGAAAATCTTCCATCCACTGGTTTACGGCCACAATAGCCAGGATTAAGCTAGGCTGAAGTCTGGAGCCAGGAGCTTCTTCCAGGTCTCCTACTTGGGTGCAGAGACCCACACTCTTGGTCCATCCTCTGCTGCTTTCCCAGGCACATTAACAGGGAGCTGCATTGGAAGCGGGGCAGCCAGGACTCAAACTGGTATCCATATGGGATGCCAGCACCGCAGGCCACGGCTTTAACCCACTGAGTCAAAGCACCAGCCCCTATAATTAACAATTTATGACAGAGTATGTGGAGGGCTGGAGGGCAATAAATACGACAGGTAATTTTCCAAGGGTTGTACTTTGATTTTGAATCAGAGTTCACAGCCTATTCTCTTAGCGTTAGGGACATGACAAATATTGTCAGAGATACTGTCAGTGTTCCCTCCTTGTAAATGTCCAGTGATAAAGGAACTAGAAATTACAAAGGAAAGTTTGTACATTTCATTGTAGGTGTCAAAGGCTTCTAGTTAACAAATCAACTCTCAAATCCTGCCTTTGTTCCTTTACCATGTGTGAAATCTCAGGTTAAGGTACACACCTGCAGCAGCATAAAGATGAAGTCATGGTCAGGTGTCCTTGATAAGACTCAGGTAGAGATGCTAACATCCTTTCCAACAAAATGAAATGCGATTCTACCCATTAAAAATCTAACCTCCCATTTTAGGGAATTAGGAACTACATATATATACTAGAATATTATGTAGTTTAAAAGAACAGACATGTGGATTAGGCCTACCTGTTCTAAGATGGAAAGAAATTTGCGATATATTAAATATATATTTCTTAAAGATATTTAGAATGCTATTGAAGATCCTATTTTATGCTTTTTTATGTTTACTTGCATGTGTATGTAAGTATGTTTCAATTTTTTGTGTGTATGTGATGTATACACATATGCATATGCAATGTGTGTATGTGGTGCATATATATGTGTATGTACTTATCTCCAAACCAAAAAATAAATGAAAAATGTTTGTAAATATTTAAGCATACCAAATTTTTTTTCCTTTTTTCCTCTGTGGAGAGGGACATTGAGGGGTGGTGAGAAACTGATATAAGTATTTCACATATTTCATACTTTTGAAAAATAGAATAATTTTCATTTATTAACAAATCTGACAAAAAAAAAAGGAGGCAACTTTAAGAGATTCAAGGCTCCAGTCTTTTTTTTCACCAGCATTGGATCTTAATGTGTCAACAAATATGCATATAAATTGACTTTGAAAACCATGGGACTGGACAATGTCATCTAAGAAGGGACATAAGTATATGTGGGCTAGGAGCGTGGGTGAAGACAACTCAGCAGTGAAGTAGAGGGCCTTCTTCAAGAGAAGAATAAAAATGTATGAATACAAAATTAGGTATGGTAAAGTGATAAATTCATTACAACAAATTTCAAATATATAAAGGACGATAAATATCACCAACACCACAAAATCTATAAAAATTATATAATATTTAGAAATATTAAATACCTGACCAATTCTTAAGTACTTTTCCCCTATTTTACAAGATGTTTATTTATCTATATTTCTTTTAAAGAGAGAGAGAGAGAGAGAATGAGAGAGGGAGAGAGGGAGAGGGAAGGAGGGAAGGAGAGAGAGAGAGAGAGAAGAGAGATGGAGAGGAATCTTCCATTCATTGTTTCAACACCTTAATGCCAGCCATAGCTGTGGTTGGTTCACACAGAAGTCAGGAACCCAGAGCTCAATCGGGGTGTCTCATGTGGATGACAGGGATACAAGTACTTGAGCCACCATCTGCTGCCTCCCAGGGTGCACATAGCAGGAAGATGGATCAGCAGCAGAGGTGAGATTCGATTCCAGGCACTCTGCCACGAATGCAGATGTCCCAAGCAGCGGTTTAACCTGCTGTACCACAATGCCTGCTCTTTTCCCCTATGTTTAGGCTGCATATTCTGATTTCCTTTTCATATGAGTAAGACTTTGGAATATTTCCTGTTGGAAGGTGATTTTGTCTTTCTTCGAGGATTTTTCTCCTCTCCTGCACACATGCATCCAACCCATGGAGATGGGTTCCATGCACGTCATGAAGCTACATTCAATCCTGCATCCTCATGTGTGGTCAGGGGGATGTCTGACAATAACTTCGCTAACTTAACACGACAGTGAGCCATAACTAAAACTCACTAAAATCCAGGGTAACCATCCTTAGCCCAAATGCCCTTTCACCAGACTCCCACAATGACCAAGTACAATGCAATAACACTGAACAAGATGGGAAACAGGATAGTGGAGTTGAATGAAAAGAGACTACTGTCTCAACCCTTGGGTTAAAATATTTGTCTTGCAAGTTTTGCAGAAACTCATGACCATGTCAGCCCTTTTGCCCAGGGTCTTTGATGAAGTCTGTGTGGTGGAGTGGTCTGAAGTTTAAGCTTCATCAGCTCCATGGCATATCTGCCTCTGGGTCAAGCAGAGCACTCCGTAAAGGAGGCTGAGGAAGAGATTCTTCAGGCATGTGGAAAAAAAATCAAGATAGTGATGTAGCTGAGCTATCAAGAGAAGGTTTTTTTTTTTTTTTCTAAAAGGGTGTGAAAAACTATGTCAAATTTTGATGATAGGTTGAATACTACAAAAATAAAAATAACTGCTGGAGTTGACAAAATGTGGGTCATTGTTGACTTTGAGGAAGTCATTTAAGTAGTAGAAATGAAAATAAAAGCACAGATAGTTGTGGAGGGTATGGATTTTGATGGAGTATAAATAGAAATTACTCAGCTCCATTTGAGGCAAACCTTCCTTCCCATGTTTTGGAAGCCTTCAGCTGTACCAGCATAGAAGTAACTATTTGGTTCTCTGATGCACCATACTAAAATCATCTCTTAAAAGTTTTAATGCTTTCTACTGAAAGTTCATTATGATTAGGGCAAAAATTTTTGTATCTTGTATTTCCAGTGCCTACTATACAGGAGATACTGGTAAATATTTGTTGAATGAGTGGATGCCATTCAGATGTAGTTTGAGTCTACAAGTCTACTTACCCTCCAGAATTTTTTATGTCCACTGTATTTCAAGAAAAATGTTCATGTCTTTGCAAGAGTACTAAATAGCATCTCATATCTTTGGTTAAATTTCTCCCTGAAAAGAGAGAGGGGGAGGGAGATAAATAACTTCAGTACAATCCAATTCAAATAATAGTTACAGAGCACTATTTCTTAAGGATTCAAAATGAAACTATGTTCTCCAGAATAAAAATGAAAAGCTTAATAGAGTTTGGTAAATAATAGGATATACGCCCAGGATATCAGGAAGGAATAGAGGTAAGATGTGAAGAAAGCTCTCTGGGAGAGACATATACTGTCTGAGCTGAAGTTTTAAGAAAATAGAAGTTATCCAGTAGAAATTAACATAAATTTCACCCAGGTACATTGTACATACGTCAAGAATGTAAGATGTTTGTTCATATGAAAAGAAAGAAATAGCAGGATGCCTCTGAGAAGTTTCAGGGCCCAGCTCTAAAGTACTTTGCAAGAAATGCAAAGAAACTTGAGCTTTAGCCTGAAGGTGTCAAGAAAATATTGACAAGGCAAAACAACTCAGAATTACACAGGAAGCAGAAACTTGGCTTCCAATTCTCTTTTGAAAATTAGAATGTGTCTACCCATTTGCTAGGGACCTTGCCTCCTATTTCCTGTTTACAAAAAAATGAAGATTTTTAACTTCCTTTTCAGGATATAACCTGTTCAAGTAACCCCTGCCGTGTACAGTCCCACAGTCCTAAAAAGTTCTGGAAGTAAATCTCTCCGCAGCTGCAGTACAGTCACAGTGTGTCTGCTGACTACTCGAGAGTGAAAACAAATAGCAGTCATGTGCTGGCCACATATTCCAATGGGGATCCTGCCATCTGTCTTTGTGTTCATACAGCCATTCAGATTTCCAGTTCATACCAGCTCAGTGCCACTTCCAAGCAGAACTTGGAACGGTTAGAACAGAGAGAAAGTTCACGGACAGCATGGAGCTTTGCAGAGAGTTTAGCACACACACACACAGAAGAAATAACATTAGGGCAACATTTTAGTAATATTTGTGATAACAGGAATAATTCTGCCTGATAGCAGGCAGAATTGGTGGTAGAGTGGCCAGTGGTGTGAACAGGACCCAGAATCTGACTATACTACAAAACCACACATACTGGATGTTGGGAAACCTAAAACATGTTTTTCAGTGAGCATAAACCTACTCTTAGTGGTCATTGCATTATTAACTTACTTAATCCTTCTACTATTTCCATGAAAAAGGTATTTAGCATGCCCACTTATGGGTTGAATTGGCCTCCAAGAATCATGTTAGTCTAAATCCTTGCTACCTGTGATTGGAAGATATTTTGAAATGGGGTCCTTAACAACTTAATCATATTAAGAGGATGTCATTAAAATCATTGGGCCTAATTTGATGTGACTATTGCCCTCATAGAAAGAGGGAAAGTTGGACAATGCAGTGGGAAGGTAGAGGTAGAGACTGGGATGGTGCAACTACAAGTTGAGGGATGCCAAGGGTCATCAGCTGTCATCAGAAGCTAGAAAATAGTCATGGAACAGTTTTTGCCTTAGAGTCCTCAAAAGGATTTAGCCCCGTTGACAACTTGATTTTGGATTTCAACCTTGCAGAGCTGTGAAATAAAGTCTGTTGCTTTAAGCCACCTTGGCTGCAGACTTTGTTACAGCCAGTCTAGGAAACCCATGTCTCCCTTTTAATAGATAAGGAAATGATACTGAGAGAGGTCAAGTACTTTGATTAGTTATGGACTAAGAACGAGCAAGGTTTAGAACACAAGTCTGCCTGACTCTAGGGCCAAGCAATCTAACTCCTCCGTCAGCCCCATGATTTGGCCTCCTCATGGGGCTACTGCTTGCATGATAAAAGATGCTCAGTTTAACAGGACCCTTTCACAAATCTTTGTTTTTCTTTTTTACTGCCTACAGTATGAAGTATGGGACTATAGGCAGAGTCCTTGATGCAATACTTTTGAAGATAACAGAAAAGAATGTTGAGAATACTCATATTTTAGTGTGAGCCTGAATGTTCTTAATATTTGTTATTATTTACTTTTAATTTTATCATCCATAATTAATAACCCCCATATTCTTAAAAAGAACAATTTTTAGTTGCATTTCTCTTAGCATAGTCACACATAGCTACAAATATTATGGTAATAACCCTTAATGTTGATCTCTGGTGCTTTCTGTGAATGAATTCCTTTTTATGTATTGTCCGAATGTTGTTAATCCTCTTCAGTGGATCATTCACTGTTTTAACTCAATTTGGGTTTTATCTGTCAAAGGGCTTAAATTGGGCTTGGGGAAAAAGCTCCTTCCAAGCTTCATTTTGAATTGTTCCCTCCTGATGTTCCTCTCTCCAACGTGGTTTACAAAATGTAGGCTTCTGCTCTCTGAGCTGAGTCAGAAATGGCTTCTCTGTACACAACCACACTGTATTGTTTGCCTGTCCGCATGGGAATAAGGATGGGGTTTGTGGGACTCCACTGCTGGGAAGAGCCTCTGTGGAAAGTGCCTGCACTCTCTCACTACACTGCACCCAATTCTGCTATCCAACCCTTAAACATGCTCTGGAAAACAATAGTTCGTGGTATGTGTTTGTTTAATCACTGAAGTTTCACTAGAATTTATGATGTAAATGCTTTACCTCTAACCACAGTTTCTAACAGTGCTCATCATGATTATATGCCACAGTGAAAGCTGAACATTCAGTCTCTGAAAGTTCCCATACTTAGAATTCTAACACTGAGGTGTGCTATTAAATACTTTGTCTATTTTCACAGTCATTCCTTCTCTGTTAGGAAAAGAGGATAGAATAGCAGATGGGCTACTAAACCCATAACAATGCTGTTTTAAATTCTTGTTGTTTCTGTTTCACACAAATTGGAATTTAATGGAAACATTTAAACATAAAATGTGAACAAATAGATGAACCTTGAGAAAAAGTGGTCCATGAGCAAGATGGGAATATTGTAAAAAGAAAACTAAAGACTCAAGACATTTGGTAGAAACTAAGAGCACAAAAGATTTTACATAATTCAGCCATCTATAGACAGAGCTCCCCACTTCCATTGAACAGTTCATAATACTTCCTTTTTATTGAATTAAATGTTTTCCTGGATTACTGACATCATGGATATTAGAGAGCTGAGCTTCTGAGATGCCAAGCATATATCTAACCATGCATTCATTCTGCATATAAAACTTTGCAAATGAGTTTGCATGTGCGTGTGTGCACTCACATGGGTGTATATGAGCATACATATGTGATGTTTGCTGCTAGGTTGCCAACTCTCATTCTTTCAGAATGCGGTGCTTCCGTTTATTGTCTCAATTTCAATCTGCCTGGAGCCTAAAATAAAGAGAGTCACAATTGATTTCAGTTGGATATTTAGAAACTCATTCAGATTCTTTCTGAGTCAATTAGATGATCACAAGTTGGCAGCTCAGTAAATTTCCTGCTGAGAACTAGATTGCAAGAGAAAAAGAAAACAAATAAAGATATTATGTACAATTGTCCATCAAGAACCAAGAATGCTGGATGAGACCATAATTGAAACACCTGTTCTCATACTTGCCGAGTCCCATTTTGACAAAGATGAGGAAAATATTATGCTATCTGTGACATAATACAAGATATATATTTGGTTTCTGCCCTCATTTCCTACATAAAACTCCTAAAATCCTTATAATTTCTTGAGCAATAGGAGTGATAAGAGGACCTTTTGTTTAATGTTTGGTTTTAGTTCCCAATTCCTCTCTTAAGAGCTTCTAAGATCCTTGGGAACTTGATAGCCATGAGGGTGCTCTCCTATGTAGTAAAGCAATGACAGGTGACTGGTCACCAGGAAGACCGAGGCAAGACCAGAGAGCAGAAGCTTTCAGCTGCAGTCCTGGACCGCTGAGGAGAGAAAAGAGGCCAGAAATCAATTTAATTGCTGATGGCCAATAGTTTAATCAATCATTCCTACTTATTGAAACCTGCATTAAAAAAAAAAAAAGCTCTACAAACAATGGAGTTTGGAGAGCTTTCAGTTAATATATGTTGGGCTTTCAGTTAATATATGTTGGGCATGAGACTTCATATGTACTTTGTACACATAACCTGAAAGTTATTTCACACAATGTTTTCAGTACATCTATGTTTGGGCTTTGACCTATTGAATCATCCGCTTGTGTCATCATGTTGACACTTTTAAAGTTTTAGATTTTGGAGCATATCAATTTTCAGATTTTCAGATTAGACTTTCTCAATCTGTAGTAAAAATCTTACATATAGGATGGCTTGCAAGCCATTGATTTCATAGCTAATAAGAAGTAGGTTTTTCAGTTAGATTATTAAATAAAGAAAAATTACATTTGATCATCAAAATCAGGAGACAGTAAATTTTTCTGCAACAACCAGAGATATTTAGACTTTATACTCTCTATCACAACTACTGAACATGCCATTTTATACTGAAAGCACCTAGAGATGTATAATGGATGAAAGTGATTGTATTCTAATAAAACTTTGTTGATAGACACTAAAATTTGAATTTCTTTGTTCACATATAATAAAATATTATTTTCTTCTGCATTAAAAAATGAATGTAAAAACATTCTTAGCTCATAGCACATGCAAAAATAGACAGGATTGGGCTTGTGGACAATTGTTTACTATTTGCATATCTAAAAACATAACACTGACCTGGTATATCTCTTACTAATATCCATATCCAATTTTGCCTAAAGCTCAGTGCTACTTCCATGGGGGAAAAGGTCGTATGAGTTAGAATAAACAACACTGGTTTGAATGCCAGAAAGCATTTTAAAAACTGCTTTCACTGTGTTCTTCCAAATCACACAATTTATTGGCTACCCCTTGTTCATGATTGAAAGATCTAAGGAAGGAAATTAATACTTCAATTATTTGACAAGATCAAGGAGAGATATGTTCAGACTAATGAAATATTCTAATCAACTAAAGGTTATCTCATTTATGTGTAAAGTCACTCTTTGAGATGCAGGGATGTATGGATGTCTCCTAAATGTAAAAACAACTATTTCAAAAGCCACAAACCTTCCATCTAGAAATCTAATTATGAAACATTTTACTAACATGCTATTAAAAGACTTAAATGAATAATAAGAAAGGCTAATCATAATAAGGATATATAGAATACATTCTGGATAATACATATATATGTAATCTAAAATATATAAATAGAACATGTTTCAAATTTCTCTCCATAGAAATAGTTAACAGAGGTTTCTGATATTCACAAAATAAAAAGTTATTTTCATAATTGATTCTGATTTAAAATGCCAAAACTAAAAGTTCTGGGACATGTCAGATTTAAATATTATACAAATTAAAGAGTTTTTGCTAGAAATCTTTAATGTGCAAGGTTGTCTCTGCTGTTAACAAATCCAAAATGTGACATTTTTCCTCTTAAATGAGACAATATGGGGGAGATGGAGAAAATATTGCTTTTATTACAGTAAGTGAACAGGTAGCAGAAGTTCTGTGTCATGTGTAATGAGCTTTCCTGGTCAAATGTGATTTTAGCTGGCTTTATCCTGGATATGAGGTGGTTAAACAGTTGCATACTGAGTTGCTTTTGTCAGATGGATATTTACAGACATTGCCATGGTTGACTTTATGTGCCAACTTGACTGTACCACCTGTGACCAGGTATATACTTAAACATTACTTCTGGGGGTATCTGTGAGGGTGTTTCTGGGAGAGACTAGTATTTGAATCAGTATATTAAGTAAAATAGATTGTCCCCCCCTCATGAGTTGGCTTCATCCATCCAATCCAGTGAGGATTTGAATAGACTAAAAAGACAGAGTATTGGATTTTTTTTCCTCTGCCTGACTGCTTGAGCAGGGATGTTCTTCTTGTTTCCCTCAGAGTTCCTGGCTCTGTAGCCTTCAGATCGGGTCGGGAATCCACACCATTAATCTACCAGCTCCCATGCCTCTGAGCTGTGTAACATGCTTTTCTAAGTCTCCAGCTTGCACATGGCAGTTCATGGGATTTAACCTACATAACTGCATAAGCCAATACCTTATAATAAAAATCTCTCTCACTTCCTCTCTCTATATCTATATCTATATCTATATCTATATCTATATCTATATCTATACCTATATCTATATCTGTATCTTCCAGAGAAACAGAATCAATATATGTATTATTTGGTCAAATATTTATTGCTATGATTTCCTGCCTGGTGAATTCTCTGCCATCAGCAGCATTCCATGGACTATGTTGTCTCTGGTGATAAGATTTCATCCTCTGTATACTATGCAGCATCTTTTCCTTACTGTGATCTGAGTTGAAAACAGCTCTTTCATTACAAAATTCTAGAATATTTCCCATATATTATAATAGAGTTCTCCAGGAAATAGAGATTTATAATTATAGATTATATTGTATAATATAAAACATATATTATATATGGAGAAGCTTCATAAACTTTCCTTGAAATACATGTAATGAATAAACTGTGCAAGGATGTCAAAAACCTTTTGCACCAAAATAAATTTATCTTTCAATTCCATTTCTTTATCAACTTTTTGAAGTACTCTCATATATATCATATACAATATATGTATATTATGCATTGAATATATCATAAGATGTATATTAAATATATTAGAATATAATTTATGTACATAAATGTGTGTGGTATAACACAGTGTGCACCACATAATGACATTTTCGTCAGTGACAGATCACGTATATTATGATGGTCTCATAAGATTATAATGGCTCTGAAAAATTTCTATCACTTGTGATGTCATAGCATAAGGCATTGCTCACATGTTTGTAACAACGCTGGTGAGAACTGGCTACCAGTTGTTTAAAAGTATAATGTATAGGGTCGGCGCTGTTGCATAGCAGGTAAAGCCGCCGCCTGCAATGCCAGCATCCCACATGGGCACCAGTTCAAGTCCCGGCTGCTCCATTTCCAATCTAGCTCTCTGCTATGACCTTCCAGGCAGTAGAAGCTGGCCCAGTTCCTTGGACCCCTGCACACACGTGGGATACCCAGCAGAAGCTCCTGGCTCCTGGCTCCTGGCTCCTGATCGACACATTTCTGGCTGATGCAGCTATTCGGGGAGTGAACCAGCAGATGGATGACCCCTCTCTTTATCTCTTTCTCTCCCTCTCCTTCTCTCTGTGTGTAACCATGACTTTCAAATAAAGAAATAAATCTTAAAAAAAAAAAAAAAAGAAAAAAGTGGGGCCTGCACTGTGGCGTAGCATTCCACCGCCTGCCATGCCAACATCCCATATGGGTGCAGGTTCATGTCCTGGCTGCCCCACTTCGATTCTAGCTTTCTTCTGTAGCCTGGGAAAACAGTAGAAGATGGCCCAAGTTCTTGGGCCCCTGCACCCACATGGGAGGCCTGGAAGAAGCTCTAGGCTCCCGGCTTCGGATCGTCACAGCTCCGGCCGTTGCAGCCAATTGGGGAGTGAACCAGAGGATGGAAAACATCTCTATCTCTCTCTCTACCTCTGCCTCTCCTTCTCTGTCTGTGTAACTCCAACTTTCAAATAAATAAATAAATCTTTAAAAAAAGAAAAAAAGTATAACGTATACAACACATAATACTTAATAATAAGCAACTATATTATGAGTTTGTGTATTAACTATATTATACTTTTATCATTATTTTTGAGTATGCTCCTACTTATTAAAAAAAGTTTGCTTTAAAATAGTAAGCCCTGTTGTTCTAACAGCCTCACAGATTTCATATTTACTGAGTTTCTTGATCACACCAAGAAGTCACATCAAGAGTCTATAGTAAGCAGGTTTGAGTAAACACATTCTATGATGTTCCCACAGGATAAAATCAACAACAGATTTCTCGAAATGCAGCCTCATCCTTAAGTGACACATAGCTGCACGTATTTGCATATAGGCATATTATGTACCTGTAATACTTAATATAATCAATAATGATGTATTGTATATACGGTAATATGTGAATACATATGTATATTATATACATGTATATTATATATGTACATGTATATATGTTCTCTTTATCTGGAGAACATTGACTAACATAGACAAAAAATGTTTTAGAACTTTGTAATTGGAGAGTTATTTCCACCTCGGATCTCAGGAAGGAAAAGAGGTTCTGATGTAAATAGATGAGAAAATCTTCCTGTCATTACCAACACCATCACCATAGTCCATGGAGTGCTATTCATGGCAGAGATCTTGGCAGGCAGACCAAGAGCAATTATGGTTACAGAATTTAAAGCTAACACAAATATAGCAAGCAAAATCTATGATGTGAGAGAAAAGAGAATCTAAAGAATATCCTCTGTATACCTTGAAGAAATTTTGTGAATACCAATTAAGGTCCCTTTGGGAAAGAAAATGGCACACTTGAGTTGAAAATTTTAATCAAGGGACTATTTCTTATACTGTGGGCAGAGCCTTGGAAAAGCCACAAAAGAAGCAACTATCTCAGGGTTCTCATGATTCACTCTTAGTAGGGAGAAATAATGTGTGATAAACATGCCAGGAACTGGGATATTCAATAGAGGGCTATAGCCAAGTCATAGCACCCTGGCAAGGAGGGTGCTGGGAAATAAATAATCTCAGAGGCCTTCTCTTCAATCTCCTGGATATCTCCACTGGCCAAACTCAACCAGAAACTACAACGCAAGAAAGCTCTTTGTAGTAATCCATGAAGGTCAGGCTCCCAGAGCAAGGACAGTAAGGAGAAAGATTAAGGAATGGTATGTGGATGGGGTAATTTGAAGATATCAGAATCTACTACACATATGATGTGGTAACTTCATAACCACCAAACGTAAATTTCTCCAGAAATTAAATGGTCAGAAGATAAAAAAGAATTCAGAACTTTGGATAAAAGTTAATAAACACATTTTAAAATCAAAAAAATGCAAATTTATAATATGGAGATATGACACAAATTTAACAAAGAAGTTTTTTACAAGATATCAGAGGGACCATGTTTATAACTTCAATTCCCCATGTTGTTGAGCACAAAGGCACATTTAAAGAATGAAGTCAGGAGCCGGCGCTGTGGTGTAGTGAGTAAAAGCTGCTGCCTGCAGTGCCAGCATTCCATACGGGTGCGGGTTCGAGTGCTGGTTGCTCCACTTCCTATCCAGCTCTCTGCTATGTCCAGGGAAAGCCATATAGGATGGCCCAAGTGCTTAGGCCCCTGCACCCACGTGGGAGACCTGGAGGAAGTTCCTGGCCCCTGGTTTCAGATTGGCATAGCTTCCTCCAATGTGGCCATTTGGGGAGTGAACCAGTGGATGGAAGATCTCTCTCTCTCTCTCTCTCTGCCTCTCCTCTCTCTGTGTAACTCTGACTTTCAAATAAATAAATACATAATAAAAGAAAGAAATCAGAAGAGGAAATTCACAAAAAAGAATTTCAAGGACAAAATTTGTTGGTCAGAAAAATTGATAAGGGGGCCGGCGCCATGGCTCACTTGGTTAATTCTCTGCCTGTGGCACTGGCATCCCATATAAGGTCCGGGTTCTAGTCCTGGTTGCTCCTCTTCCAGTCCAGCTCTCTGCTGTGGCCCAGGAAGGCAGTGGAGGATGGCCCAAGTGCTTGGGCCCTGCACCTGCATGGGAGACCAGGAAGAAACACCTGGCTCCTGACTTCAGATCAGCACAGCGCTGGCTGTAGCGGCCATTTGGGGAGTCAACACCAGAGGAAGGAAGTTCTTTCTGTCTCTCTCTCACTGTCTATAACTCTACTTGTCAAATAAATTAAAAAAAAAAAAAAAGAAAGAAAGAGAAATTGATAAGAAAAAAAAGATAGGAAAGGTAGTGGAAATTCAAGACAATGTCAAAGTAGTGTCACATGAAATGAAGGTAAAATGTTTCAGTGTGAGGAGTACCGAATTCTGAAAGCGAAAGAGAAAAGAACAAGAAAGAAGATTGAAGATCATCACATTTGGAGAAATAGAATTTTAGAAATAGACGTTCCTAAACTCTTAATCTTTGCATGCATATACTTAGCTATAATTTCAGTGATTTCCCCCAAAGCATGATTATTTTCATAATTAAAACAAGAGAAAATAAAAACAAATGAATATTGCACTATAATTTCAATCCCACATTTGTCAGGTGCCTATTCTCTTAGAGTCTATGAGTCCTGAGGAAGCATGTAGCCAGCCTCTTGGCAAGAAGGAGGAGCTCAATTCATTGTATGAATGAAAGTAGCCCCAGGTGAGGTAAAAATTCCCTTTGGGAAACTGAGAAGTAAAGGGAAAGTGGAAAGAAATGCATGGGAAGACCAAGGATCCTAATTCAAATTTAAATTGCGACAAGCAGAAAATTGCTTTCTAAATTACAGAATGTGTTCAGAATAGCCCTCTTGTTTTGGCTTGCACCATTGTAAAAGCAGTCAGTGAATAACTATTAGACTCCTCAGTGAGGCATATTACAATCCTAACGAAAGATATTGGGAAGGAAGAAAGTATGGCAGCCCATAGGCTTGGTATCCTTTGAAAATAATTTAGCCGTATAAAAAGCAGAGCTGTTGTAACTCAAGTGTACTCTAGGCCTGTGTCTCTGTCCAAAAGTCTCGGGCTCTCAGCAAATAGCAATGCTTGGAGTTCTGAATCAGATTGAGAGTTCTGGGTGGCTTTCCCAATTTAAATACGACATGATTGTCACACAACTCTCATAGGAGTAGCCCACATGGAATGGTTTGCACGATTTCAGCTGGGTCTGGGACTGTAAATAGGAAAGATCTATAATCCAAATAGCAGAACAAAGGATAACATGTACATAGTCACATATGTGAAGGCAGGGGCTACTGACCCATAAGGCTCACAAATTCCTTTTGATATTTTAATTTATTTGAGACTCAGAAGAAAAAAAAATATGATACCAAAAATATCACAATGAATTCAGCCTGGACTATAATTGCCTTTATACCAATACAGTTATATTTTTTTTTTTTAATGAAAATGGCCAATGAAGGAAAAACTATCTGTGGTCTACAAAAACTATGAGTGGTCCCTGGTGAGGTTTAGAGAAAAAAGACTGCAGGTCCATGGCTACATGATTTCTTGGGGCTCACCCCAGGCACAAAGGACCCCAGCTTTTGGGAGGGTTAAACTTTCATTTGACATCTTTTCAACCCCAGAACTGGCTCCCGAGAATGGTGTAAAAACCATCAACCAGCCAGAAACAAGAGGAAGCCAAGACAACTATCCCTGACTCTTCATAGACTAGAGGTGTCTGAGGGCAACAGTATGAATCTATAACCACCCACTGCTGGCTGGGTTTACAAGCCATATGCTAATTTTCACAGGCCTGTCTACCTGCCTGAACTGATTTACAAGAGTCCAAGGTAACAGTGCAATACAGAACACAAGCTCTCCCACATACCTGGTATGTAAAAGTGAGAGCGGTTAATCTTCCAAGAAACCTGGAGCAAAAAGAATTGGTAGGGAAGTAACAACCAGAAGAAAAAAAAATATTAAAGGAGAAGACAGATTTCTTGCTGGAGGATTTATGTGATTTTTTAACTTGCTCCTTGAACCTGCTCCCATCCTTGAAAATAATAAGAGGGAATGAGTGAGACATTAGTCTTATCAATCATAAAACCCATCAGCAAGAAGCCTCCTGGGTTCTCCATCTGTGAGAAGGAAAGGATTTGACTGCTCTGAAAACATGCTAAGGAGAAATATAATCCTCTTTGCTGGAATCTCTTTTCAGCTCAGTGTGTACTCAGAATGCGTGCGGCTCCATGTGCGAAATGAGGTAGTGACAGTCACTAAAGCCAAAGAAAGATCACTTTACAACAGACCTCTGCACCAAAGGCTAGAATGGAGATTCCATGACCATTTGTAACCACTAGATAGTCTTTTGAAGGGGACCCCAGGATCCAAATTTAGTGATTCAATGGCATATGTCATTCACAGGAATAGTTATCAATGAAACCAAAAGAAACCTTCCTTAATAAAGACTCACATCTCAAGGTATTACAACTACATCACCAAATATATCAAATAATTTTCATACAAAAATTGTTTGTATATGTTTTTGTTAGTGAAGAAATAATAAAATCAAAAGTAATTTTTCACTGCTCCCTTAAAAAATTTATTGATGACATGACAAAATATCCTAGCTTTTTAACATTATGAACTTTACTTTTTGCTGAAGTTTCAATTGTCTTTCCACATGACAGCATCAGACTGCTTAGAAATCCAGTTGAAATTCCCTTCAGATGGTCAGTGTTAGAAAATTAAACACCGTATGATCTCCAGACAGCAGAACAGCAATCCAAGTTGTCAGAGTGGCAGCTGATCTGTCAATGATGCTTTTACTCAATGAAAAGCCCCTGGTGTAATTAAACATTTTTTAGGGCAAAGCAGAGCCATGAGTCATCCTACTAGAAACAATATCACAGAGAATGGCAGAGAATGCCATTTCCCAGGATCTTGTCACTCACGTAACCTAAATTTAGATAAGTTTAAGCTGAAATCTGAGCTGTGTGTGATGACAGATCCCTGGGGACAACTGGGCTACCGTTTGCTTGAAATACAGGCCAGATAGCATCATATCGAAACTGGGCAAGAAACAACTCAGCACTTCGAATTCCAAGTCAACAAATAGTATCCTTCCAACCAGTTTGCTGAACTTAGTGTGGTTAACTCCAAACCAAGTAATTTAGGATTTTGCTAGTCCTAAGATAAAACTGATCTAGGGTACTATCTTTGGAGTTAGAGAATTCCAGTGCTAGATGTTAGGAGGAGGAAAAATAAGTCTCACCAAACCTTTTAAAATTGCACATGGGTCATTAATTACTACCTAATGATAAATTTATGTGAAATGTTTTAAAATTTTATCTGAATATGGCTAATTATAAATAATAGAGAATATGTAATGAGACACTCTGAAAGAAGAAATTAGAAATAAAAAATAAATTTGTGCATTTAAACATGAAGTTTTCATTTTGCTCCACTACAACACACAATATTTAACTGGCATTAGCCAAATATATAGTATGAAAAAAAGTAGATTAAACAAAAAGCTTAATAATTTGAACTATTTAATGCTAAAAGAAATAAAAAATAAATGATAAATATACTTGATGATCATACATCACAGCTCAACATTTATATTTTATAAAATAAATTATTAAAATATTTCAAATTAGAATGTTTTAAGAAACAGCAGTGCTCTTATATCAATTAACAGATTATTTTAATTATTTGTCCATTGAAAATAGGTAAAAAGTTGACCTAGATGGTTAAAAAACATAGGTGTATTTTTCAAAAAAAAAGGAAATACAAATAACTGGCACATTTTTTAAACAAATAAATGTAAATTTAAAAGAAAATACAATGCCATTTCCCATATTAAATTATTAAACTTTCCAAAGAAAAATTCCAAAAATGGCTACATTAATATTGATGGGAAGACAAATTTGAGGAATGTTTCTAGAAGCAACTTGATAATAGGTGTCAGGAGCCTAGAAAAATATTCAAACCATACAAGTAGATCGTGGGAGCTTGTTTAGAGATTTACATAATTAAGCACAACTACTCAAATATTACTGATAGAATGATAGTCATCCTCAACTTGTAGGGAAATGCCTTTCACAATGATGAAAGAATGAACAAATACTATCCAGTTCCTCAGGTCTGCATAGTCCTGGAAATAACGCAGAAAATGCAAGCTATCATTAGGTGATTCACACAATCCCTATAAACTATTAATTCCCTTCTCAAAACCTACCCCTCAGAAATAATCAGATTATACCCCCCATAGATTTATCTGAAAACATAGATATTAATTACACTGTCATTTATAATAGAAAAGAGAAAATGGACAAATACCCACCTACATTATGACAAATTGTGCTTATTAATATGCAGTCTTAAATGTAGAATATGAAGTAAAAACAAATTTGGTGTAAAATATATACTTTGTGTTTCTGTGTGGGTGCAAACTATTGAAATCTTAGTATATACTAAATTGATCTTCTGTATATAAAGATAATTGAAAATGAATCTTGATGTGAATGGGATGGGAGAGGGAGTGGGAGATGGGATGGTTGTGGGTGGGAGGGAGGTTATGGGGGGAAAAAGCTGCTATAATCCAAAAGTTGTACTTTGGAAATTTATATTTATTAAATAAAAGTTAAAAAAATAGAACAGTATGATGGATCTTCCAAAAGTTATGAAAAATATATGTTATGAAAAAAACTATACATGGGTTTCACAATTTTTTCACAAAATTATATTCTAAGTTCATTTTTCCACACTTGATTTTAGCCAAAAGGCTGAGAAGCAATAGGTCATTTTTCCATAAACTTTTTGAAGCTCTATCATGTACATAGACAAGAAAGCTATAATGCATTATGATGTTGACTTCCGGATTGTAGAATTTTGAACTTTTAAAGCTTTCTTATAGTGGATATTTGCTTTAATGATAAAGTCAGAAGACAGTTCAGTTAAAATACATTTTGGAAATTGTAAATAAGTTTCCAAAATTCCATTTGATAAAAATGATCAATTTAATGCCATTTATCTAAAGAACCAAATTGCAGCATTACTTCAAATGACATTGGTCATACTGGTCCTGAATTGACATTGACATACAGGTCCTGAATTTTCATAGAGTCAAGTTTACATTCTTTTTAATGTAAAGCCAATTTGCCTAATTACTCTCTCTTCACTCAGTTTCCAGGACTGTCTCATGGAAAGGCTACCAATGAAATTGTACTCACCATGAATTTCTAAATTCAGTACCACATCAGTCCTAGGTGTTACAAATGACCTGCCACCTGAGCAAAAACCAGGAGTTCGCAAATGCTATTTTCACTATTGGCTTCCTATGGATCTGTAATAGCTAATGCTCTTTGAAGAGATTTTGGACCACCTCTAAATAACAGCTGTGAGGGGGAACTGCAGTTCTTCAATCCTTGTTTTTGGCAGTAAGTATTTGTTTTTAATGTGAAAGCAAACAACAGAAGAAAACCTTTCCATCTGCTTTTATCAGAAAGAAAGTCAAATGGAAGTCACAGTATCCTCAGCAAATAGCACTAGACTTTAGTGCACAAACACATCCTTCACTTATAGACACAGCCTCCTAAAGTGCTAGGTCAACGTTAGAATGATAAATAATCAGGGGCCAGGTGCTTAGGGAGATTTTAGGCAATGTTGAGTAGGGCTCTCCCATATTCTCAATGTGGGGTTGCTTATCTATAATCACTCCCATATTTTGCAAATGCAACTGTATTGTAACAGTTTTCTTTTTTTATTTTTAAAGATGTATTTATTTATTTGAAAGTCACAGTTACAGAAAAAGGGGGCAAGGGAGAGAGACAGACAGACAGACAGACAAACAGACAAACATCTTCCATCTTCTGGTTCATTCCCCAGATGGTCACAACAGCCAGCACTGGGCCAGGCCAAAGCCAGGAGTCAAGAGTTTTATCCGGTTTTCCCATGTGAGTGGTAAAGGCCCAGGAACTTGGGCCATCATCCACTGCTTTCCCAGATCATTAGCAGGGAGCTAGATCAGGACAACTAGTGTCCATATGGGATGCCAGCATCACAGGCGGCAGCTTTACCAGCTAGTATACAATGCCAGCCCCAACCAGTTTTTGTACTGCCTGTACTTTAGAGATCAATTCATATCTGATTCATTCTACCTTGGTGAATTTGTGAAATATCTACCTTACAGATAGCAAAAGTCCAGTCCAGTTACACTGGATCACAAAAAGTGACACTCAGTGAATGTCTAGTACATCAGCATGTAAAGCAATAGACAAACTGTTCAAAGTGATGTGGAAATTGGGCGTCCCCCGAGTGAGGGCTTCGGTAGGCGGCGCCCGCCTTCGCTCCCGGGCGTTCCAGGTGGCGCCCGCGCCCTCTCCTCGCGGGGCGCTCGCTCTTGGTGCCGGGAAGCGGGGCGCCGGGTACTCCCGGGCTCCTGCTCCGGCTGGGGCGCCCCAAAGACGACGCGGAGCCACAGCAGGGGCAGCCCCGGCGGCGGCGGGCCCAGGGCGACCCGCAGGGCTGGGGCAGGCGTCGGCAATGCGGGGCGCGGGAGGCCGCCCCCAAGTCGCTGGGCGCTGACGCGGAGGCCGCAGAACTACAGGACAGGAGCTCAAAAGATCAAACATAAGCTACCAACCAATCGTTGACTACCTAGATGCTCAATTTGAGGCCTGTCTTTAAGAAGAACTGAAGATTAAACGTTCCTTCTTTCAGTACCACGATTCTCATGTCCATGTGTGCCTTTACTTCATTTCACCTGCGGGACATTCTCTGAAGTCCCTTGACATAATAACAATGAAGAACATTGACAGTCAAGTGAACATTATACCATAGATTGCCAAAGCAGATACGATTTCTAAGAGTGATTTACCGAAGTTTAAGAGTAGGATTATGAGTGAGTTGAGCAGCAATGGCATGCAAATATACCGCTTCCCAACAGATGATGAAACTACAGCTCAGGTGAACTCCTCCTTGAATGCTTCCTTTTGGGTGCTCAGTTAGTTGTCGCCGATCGGGGAGAACATGTGATGTTTGTCCCTTTGGGATTGGCTTATTTCACTCAGTGTGATGTTTTCCAGATTCCTCCATCTTGTTGCAAATGACTGGATTTTTTTTTTTTTACCGCTGCATAATATTCTATAGAGAGTACATATCTAGTCTTCTGTTGATGGGCATTTAGGTTGATTCCATGTCTTAGCTATTTTGAATTGAGCTGCAATAAACATTGAGGTTCAGATAACTAAAAAAAAAAAAAAAAAAAAGTGATGTGGAAATTGGATTAATGCTATAACGAGTACTCAAACAATATATTTCACTTTGTGTTTCTATGGGGGTGCAAACTGTTGAAATCTTTACTTAATGTATACTAAACTGATCTTCTGTAAAAAAAAAAAAAAAAAGAAGAAGAAATTAGCAATTCCCAACTTGATTCTCACTGGGATTAAACATGACAATAGGTCTGATCTGATTTCATCATCACTTAAAAAATCATCTATTATTTTTCACTTTATGTTTCTGTGTGGGAGCAAACTATTGAAATCTTTACTTAGTGTATGCTAAACTGATCTTCTGTATATAAAGAGAATTGAAAATGAATCCTAATGTGAATGGAAGGGGAGAGGGAATGGGAAAGGGGAGGGTTGCGGGTGGGAGGGACGTTATGAGGGGGAAACCATTGTAATCCATAAGCCGTACTTTGGAAATTTATATTCATTAAATAAATGTTAAAAAAAAAAGAAACTGTGGTATAAACACATAATGGAATATTATTCAGCCAAAAAAGAAAAGAATGAAATCTTGTCACTTGCAACAAAATGGATGGATCTGGAGGACATCATATTAAGTGAAATAAGCCAGAAACAGAAAGACAAATATTACATGTTTTACCTCCTAAAAAGTAGTTTAAAAAACCTCAATGTGAACACAGCATGGAAAGGCTGAGAGGGAGGTAGAGATAAAAGCATTTGGATTAAAAAACTAGAGTAAATCATGTGTAACTCATTAATTGTGAAATACATTTACTAATATGAGATATTAATGGGGAAACAGTACGGTTTATTAAGTGAGAAAATATATCCTATTAAAATAAGATATTAATAATAGGAGAAACTGAGTGTGAGTTATATAGGATCTCTGTACTGCTTCATAATAAAATTTTAATGTAAATTTAAAAGAATTCTGAAATTAAGTTTATTAAAATATTTTCATCTATTCTAGAATTCCTGTAAATGAAATCAGGAAGCATATATACTTTGAATCAACCTGGTGTTCTTGATGCTCATCTATGCTGTATATATAATTAGGTTGTACTTTATTAAGTGACAAAAATATTATATGGTAAATTATAAAACATATTAGGGATTCATACTCCTGCTGAAAAACATTTGGCTTGTGTCCACTTGGAGGTTACTGTGAATAGAGCTGCTATGAGGTCTCTTACACAAGTATATTGGAGTAAGAATGAATTGCTAGGTCATTAGATATTTGAAAGTGTAAGCCCTTTAAAAATATGCCAAACTGTTCTCAAAAATGTTTGTACTATTTGACACTCCAGAGTATTATATATCTCTTTGACCTACATCCTCACCAACATTTGGTGTTGTCAGTCATTTTGATTTTAGCCTTTCTAATGAGTATTATGTAGCTGAAATTTGCATTTCTGTGACCCATAAGAATATTGAGCACATTTTCATTAACTACTTGTTCATGTATCTTCTTTTGTAATATGTCTGACAGATGTAACCTCCATTTGCTACTTGGATTGTCTTTTCATTGTCAATTTTTAGACATTTTTATATATAAATTATGCTTTCCTGTACAAATTTAGAAATTGTTAGTTTCTATGGAGGAAAAACATATTGGGTTTTGATTGAGTCTGCTTTGAATCCAAAGATCAATTTGAAGAAGGCAAATTAACAATATTAAATCTTCGGATCCATAAACATGGCACATATATCCATTTATTTGCTATACTTTAATTTCTGCTGTCAACATTTCATAAGTTCCAATGTAGAAGTCTTAATAGCGTACCTTTCACTAAACTTATTCTCAAGTTTTTAATGTTTTATGAAGCTATTGTAGGTGCATTTAATTTTCTGTTTATTGCTAGAAATAAAATATTTTATATTAACTATTAATGCAATCACACTAAGCTTCTGGGCTGGCTTTAGATCAGTGGTTCCTTCATCTACTGAATCACACTAAATTTACTTATTAGTATTAATTTTTTGGATGGCTTCTTTGCAACTTTTATATGAGCATCCATGCCTGCCAATGACAAGTTTTATTTTTTCTTATTTTTCTTTCAGATTCTGACTTTTCTTGCTTCATAGTGGCTGACATTTCTAATTCAATGTTAAATAGAAGTAATGCAAATACATATTCTTATTTTCATCTAAATCTTAGGAGACAAATTTTATTGCTTCCATTATTACCTGTGTGAAATATTTTAATAGATATTCTTTACTAAATTTAAGATATTTCCTTCTATTCTTCATTTGTTGAGACATTATGTCACAAGAGAGTGGTGAATTTTGGTCAAATAATTTTTTGCATCTAATAAGATAAATAATGCTTCCGATTTAGTCCAATAATGGGGTAAATTATATTGATTGATTTTTAAAATGTTAAACCAATTTTTGCATTCCCAAAGTAACTTTTATTTGGGTATAATATATTAGCCATTTATAGTTTTCTGGGCTTAATATGCTAATATTTTGTTAACACTTTTTGCATATATAATCATTTAGAATATTAGACTTTTTCTTTTCTAATAATAGCAGTAACAGCTTTATTAATTGTGGTATCACAGTAATACTAGCTTCATAAAATAAGATAGGAATGTTCTCCATCTGGAATGTAGAATGGTAGAATTTAGGTGAGGTTGGGGATTATATAGTCCTAAATGCTTGATGGAATTAAACAGTAAAGTCATCTGGCCCTAGAGTTTTATTTATGAGATTTTTGCCTTATAATTCAATTTTTAATATTCAACTATTTAGTTATGCTATTACATCTTGATTCTTTGTAATGAATTGAAGGAACTGTAGTGATACAACCTTTGTTAATTACTTTTATGAAGATTTTATGTTTTCTCTCCTGTTTTCTTGATTAGTCTTTCCAGAGGTTTATGAATTTCACTTATGTATGAAAATAACCAGATTCTCTCATTTGTTTCTATTTCATGCATTTCTGCTTTTATTTTTTATATATAATTTCTTCAATTTATTGTGAGTTTAATTTGCTATTTTTTCCTAGTGCCTTGAGGTTGAAGTTTATATTGTTAATTTTAGGACTTTCCTGTTTTAAAATATTTACATCTAAGTCTATAAATATAAAACCTACAAATATTGTTTGGCAATAGCAGTATCCTATGGAGTTAGAATCATGCCAGGGGTTTCCAATACAATCCCATCAAGGTTGCATGTACCAAGGCCATCTCACCAACAGTATATTAGGGTAACTTTTTCTCTACATCCTTTCCAGTACCTATTAATTTTTTTCATATTTGTGTTACAGCCATTCTAGCTGGGAGGAGGTGATGCTTAATGTGGTTTTCATTGCATTTCCATGATGGCTAGTAATCTTGAGCAGTTTTTCATGTGTCTATTGGCCATTTGTATTTCATCTTTTGAAAAATGCCTGCTCATGTCCTTTGCCCATCTCTTTTTTTAAAAAACTTTTATTTGGTAAATATAAATTTCCAAAGTACAGTTTATGGATTACAATGGCTTTCCCCCCCCCATAACTTCCCTCCCACACCCCTCACATCTCCCGCTCCCTCTCCATTCCATTCACATCAAAATTCATTTTCAATTATCTTTATATACAGAAGATCAATTTAGAATATATTAAGTAAAGATTTCATCAGTTTGCACCCACACAGAACATAAAGCGTAAAATACTATTTCAGTACTAGTTATAGCATTAATTCACATTGCACAACACATTAAGGACAGAGATCCCACATGAGGAGTAAGTACACAGTGACTCCTGTTATTGACTTAACAATTTGACACTCTTGTTTTTGGCATCAGTAATCTCCCTAGGCTCTTGTCATGAGCTGTCAAGGCTATGGAAGCCTTTTGAGTTCACCGACTTTGAACTTACTTAGACAAGGTCATATTCAAAGTGGAGGTTCTCTCCTCCCTTCAGAGAAAGGTATCTCCTCCTTTGATGGCCCATTCTTTCTACTGGGATCTCACTTGCAGAGATCTTTCATTTAGGTCATTTTTTTTTTCCAGAGTGTCTTGGCTTTCCATGCCTAAAATACTCTCATGGGCTCTTCAGCCAGATCCGAATGCCTTAAGGGCTGAGTCTGAGGCCAGAGTGCTGTTTAGGACATCTGCCATTCTATGAGTCTGCTGTGTATCTCCCTTCCCATGTTGGATTGTTCTCTCCCTTTTTGATTCTATCAGTTATTATTAGCAGACACTAGTTTTGTTTGTGTGATCCCTTTAACTCTTAGACCTATCGGTATGATCAATTGTGAACTGAAATTTATCACTTGGACTAGTGAGATGGCATTGGTACATGCAACCTTGATGGGATTGTATTGGAATCCCCTGGCATGATTCTAACTCCACCATTTGGGGCAAGTCCGATTGAGCATGTCCCAAATTGTACATCTCCCTCTCTTATTCCAACTCTTATATTTAACAGGAATCACTTTCCAGTTAAAATTTAAACACCTAAGAATAATTGTGTGTTAATTACAGAGTTCAACCAATAGTATTAACAGAACAAAAAAAAATACTAAAAGGAATAAAGTATTAAATTGTACATCAACAGTCAGGACAAGGGCTGATCAAGTCAGTTTCTCATAGTGTCCCTTTCACTTCAACAGGTTTCCTTTTTTGTGCTTGGTTAGTTGTCAAGGAGCAGGGAGAACATATAATATTTGTCCCTTTGGGACTGGCTTAATTCACTCAGCATGATGTTTTCCATATTCCTCCATTTTGTTGCAAATTACCAGATTTCATTGTTTTTGACTGCTGTATAGTATACTATAGAGTACATGCCCCATACTTTCTTTTTCTTTTAACTTTTATTTAATGAATATAAATTTCCAAAGTACAGCTTATGGATTACAATAGCTTCCCCCCCATAACGTCCCTCCCACCCACAACCCTCCCCTTTCCCACTCCCTCTCCCCTTCCATTCACATCAAGATTCATTTTCAATTCTCTTTATATACAGAAGATCAGTTTAGCATACATTAAGTAAAGATTTCAACAGTTTGCTCCCACACAGAAACATAAAGTGAAAAATACTGTTTGAGTACTTGTTATAGCATTAAATCTCAATGTACAGCACACTAAGGACAAAGATCCTACATGAGGAGTAAGTGCACAGTGACTCCTGTTGTTGACTTAACAAATTGACACTCTTGTTTATGGCCTCAGTAATCACCCTAGGCTCTTGTCATGAGCTGCCAAGGCTATGGAAGATTTTGGCAAAGTAGCAGGGTATAAAATCAATGATCCAACATGGAAAGTGAGATACACAGCAGACCCATAGAATGGCAGATGTCCTAAACAGCACTCTGGCCTCAGAATCAGCCCTTAAGGCATGCGGATCTGGCTGAAAAGCCCATGAGAGTATTTCAGGCATGGAAAGCCAAGACACTCTGGGGAAAAAGAAAAAAGAAAAAAAACCATAATTTCTTTATCCAGTCTACTGTGGATGGGCATTGCCCATTTCTTAACTGGATTGTTTTATTGTTGCTGAGTTTCCCTTTTGACTTTTTAAAAGATTTATTCATTTATTTGAAAGTCAGTGTTACAGAGAAGAGGGAGAGAGAGAGAGACAGACAGACAGACAGAGACAGAGAGAGATCTTCCATCTGCTGGTTCACTCCCCAGTGAACTCCTAAGTACATTAGCATGAAGCTAGATCAGAAACACAGAGTAGCCAAGACAAACAAGGCATTTCAACATGGGGTGAATGTGTCCCAGGTGGCAATTTAAACTACTACGTCACAAAACATGCCCCTGATTTTTTTCTTTAATCCACAGATGATTTCATAATATGTTCTCTAAACTTAATATATCTGTGGTTTCTAGGTAACTCACAATTATTGATTTCTATCTTAATTCCATACTTGCCAAAGAATAACCATATATGATTTCAATGATATGCTGTGTTTTGTGACTTGTTTTATCACACAGCATATGTTCTTAGTGAATGCTACCTTTGAAATTGTGAAAAATGAGTACTCTGAAATTGTTGAGGATGGTGTTCTGTAAGTATCAATTAAGTCAAATTGATTGATATAATTTATAGGGTGTAAGATAACTTTTTTGGTAACCAACCAACCCATTACTAATAGAGATGTTAAAAATACCTGACTGTATTTATAGAATTGTTCTACTTGTCCCCTTAGATTTGTCAAGTCTTCTTTTCTGACTGTTGAAGATGGTATTATGTGCCTACATATTTAAGATAGTTATATCTTCTTGAGAAATTGATCTTCAATGAAATGTTTGTCTATTTCTAACACTATATTTTTGAAATTGCATTCATTTGAGCTCTGTTAATTTTTAAATTTATGTATTTGAAAGGCAGAGAAATGGAGTGAAAGACAGAGCGGGTTCATTCTCAAATGCCCACCTCAACCTAGGCTGGACCAACCTGGGTCTGCTACATGCGTAGTAGGGGAAAAATTACTTGAGCCATCACTTGCTGCCTCCCAGAGAGGCACATTAGTACAAAGCTGTAAGTAGAGCTGGCATATGAACCCAGAAGCTCCAATTAGGCATGCAGCTGTACACACCAGTGTCTTAACCACTAGGCTAAATAACTGCCCCAGGATCAGTATATTTTTACATTCTATTTTATCTCCTCTCCCACCTTTTTTTAAAAGATTTATTTATTTATTTGAAAGGCAGAGTTACAGAGAAGCAGAGGCACAAAGAGAAAGGTCTTCCATCTGCTGGTTCACTCCCCAGTTGGCCACAATGGCCGGACCTGTGTTAATCTGAACCCAGGAGCCAGGAGCTTCTTCCGGGTCTCCCAGGTCGGTGGTAGGGGCCCAAGGACTTGGGCAATTTTCTACTACTTTCCTGGCCATAGCAGAGAGCTGGATCGGAAGTGGAGCAGCCATGACTCTAACCGTCGTGCATGTGGGATGCCTTCACTGCAGGCAGTGGCTTTACAGACTATGCCACAGTACCAGCCCCATTCTCCTCTGTCAATTTTAAGCTATACTATGTATCATTTTTCAGTGTTACTTTAGAGATTACAATATGTACTTTGTCTTTCCAGATTCTACTTCAAATAACATAATACCTAAAGATATGTAGAAAGCATCATAACCTTCCTTTCAAATTTGAGTTCTTTTTCTTATGTTTTACCTTACATACACTATGAACTTCCAAATATTATTTTTGCCTTAATCAGTAAATGACAATATAATTAAAAATCTTCAGAAATAAATAATAACTATTACACTATCTTTTATGTTTAGCCACAAATTTATAATTTCTAAACTCTTTTTTCCTCCCCACAAATGTGGGCTCCCCTATCATTTCATTTCTTTGTAGCTAGAAAATTTTTTTCACTATTGCATATAGAGAAAATCTATTAAAAATTTTCCCTCAGCTCCTTTTCTTCTGAAAAAAATCTACTTATTCCATATTGACTTTTAAAGAATATTTCTTCATAATGAGAATTTTATGCTGAGAGTTACCTGTTTAACACTTTAATGACACTGTTTCATTTTCTTCTGGTATCCATTGCTTGTGATAAGAAACCAGCTGTCATTGGCATCCTTTTGCTTTTTCTTCTCTAGTTATTACTTGTGTGCTTGGTTTTTTCAGAAGTTATACTATGGCCAGCGCCACGGCTCAATAGGCTAATCCTCTGCCTGTGGCTCCAGCACACCGGGTTCTAGTCCCGGTCGGGGTGCCAGATTCTGTCCCGGTTGCCCCTCTTCCAGGCCAGCTCTCTGCTGTGGCCTGGGAGTGCAGTGGAGGATGGCCCAAGTCTCCCCATGGGAGACCAGGAGAAGCACCTGGCTCCTGCCTTCAGATCAGCGCGGTACGCTGGCCGCAGTGCGCCAGCTGTGGCAGCCATTGGAGGGTGAACAAATAGCAAAGGAAGACCTTACTGTCTCTCTCTCTCTCACTGTCCACTCTCCCTGTCAAAAAAGGGGAAAAAAAAGAAGTTATACTATAATAGCTCTATGTATATTTTTCTTTGTATGAGTATTTTTCTTAGGATTTGCAAAGCTTCTTGGATTTTGAATTAATCCTTTATTAATTGCAGAAAACTCAAAGCCAGCACATCTTAAAGTATTACTATCTTCCTTTCTTCTGGAACTCCAAATACAGATTTCAGATGTTCTGTTCCTTTTTTTTAATGTTTATTGTAAATATTCTAGTGACTAACCTTCAAGTTCATTGGTTTCATTTTTTATGTATAGTCTGTATTAAGTCAAACATCAATGTGTAATTCTTCTCTGATGTATGCATTTCAACTTTTTTATTTTTAATCTGTTTTGTGAAATTATTAATCTCATCACACTTGGTGTTGATGTTTTCAGTAGACTCCAATGTATATGCCCCGGGTTTCCTAACATTACTCACTGAAAACTAACACTATTTGGTCCATCTCTGGATGCCACTATTAACTGTTGCCTCACTTCATGGATCCCATTTTCCTGCCTTTTTGTGCAGCTTATAACTTTTGATTGTATACAAGCTATTTTATGATGATAAAAAAAACACAATAGATAAATTAAAGAAATAATATTTACTCCTAGCAAAGAATGTGTCTCTTTGTCTGTTGGGCATCAGTTTTGAGAACTGGGTCAACCTAAGCTGTGGTTGAGCTGAATCTGGGCTACTGGGTTTATTAAAATTAGTCAACCACCAGCTTCCTATGTTCTGATGGAAGCATCAGAACTTCCCATTCATCAGCACTCCATAATTCAAAGTCCATACACAGGATGAGCGAAAAGGTACAACCGAAGAAAACATTAAATGAGTGGGAATATATAGTTGTGCTATACTCATATTGTCAGAATGTAGCACAAACATAGAAAGAATGAGAGAAAGTCTCAGAGAAATGTAGCATAAATTCATAAATTAATGTTTTCTTTTATTGAGTGATGGAAAAAGGTAGTAGATGCTATGTGTGAAACAGCCACTCACAACTTTCAGCATGCATCAAAATCACCTGGGGGACTTACTAAAAATACAGATTGCTGGAGTCTACACCCACAGTTTCTAATTCACTCAGTATTAATTAGAGAAGCCATTAGATTGCATTTCAATATATTTCCCAGTAATGTTATGTTGCTGATATCAAAACTTCATTTTTAAAAAAAATTATTGTGATCAAGTGGAATGTTAAATTCAATGTAAACAAAACAGATAATTATAATTTAGAAAACTGAGCTTTAAGACAGGAATGATTAAATCCTTGCTCTTCTAGAACCTATTTTTAGTAGCAAGAGAAAAGCAACAGATATACAATCTAATACAATATAATTTCTGATAATAAGTGCTGTAGACATAAAATAATGCTCTGTGTCGTTCCCCCTCTTCGTGGAGGAACGACACAAGACCCTGCCTAGGCTTCATATCCGAGTCACGGCACCATTATGTCGCTCCCCCTCTTCGTGGAGGAACGACACAGGACCCTGCGCTGTTCTTTCGTCTGCTCGGCCCTCCCCGGGTTTGCTGCTGGTTCTTCCCGGGTTGGCTACTATCCCTTCCACCTCTGTGGAAGGGCAGTTCCCCCTGGCCACATTCCCCACTTCCGCAGGGGAGCGGCACACCGCCGGCCGGCTCTCTGGGGGGCTGCACAGGCGTTCCTTCAGCTAGATGTTCGCCTTAGATGTTCCTGGTGCATGCCGTCTCTCTCCTCCTTTATAGTCCTCCTCCGCCAATCCCAACTCGGCTGCCCACACGCCGAGTACGCTGCTCTCCAATCAGGAGCAAGTCCTACAGTTTATTGGTTGAACTGGAGGCAGCAGTGCGGAAGCTGTTTACTTCTCTCCCAGCGCCATATTGTGGGAGAGCAGATGCATAGAATAAGTCTTAATTCCAGTAACTCAGTCCAGTCCGGGCTGCTCCCCACACTCTGTATAAGAATAAGTGAGCTAACAGATAATGTTGGTGAGGAATAATATTTCTGGGGTAACATGAGAAGTGAAGGAAAAGAAGTCAATCATGTAAGGATCCAGGGAGGAATAATACAAACAAGAAAAACAATAAAAAAAAATGAGACAGAAGGAATCTTGCTGCATCCACAGAAGGAAAATGCTAGTGGGTGCAAGAGGAAAGTGGTTTTATAAAAATAATGAGATTAAAGTGGAGGGTGAGAAAGTGGTAGGCTTTGTAACCCCTGGGTTGGGGAAAATGTTGCACAAGAAAGCCTTTGGGAAGCTTGAACATTCAGAGTAATATGTTCTGTTTTAACTTTTAGAAAGATCACTTCAACTGTTATGTGGAGAACGGATTGTATGTGTGGCAGGGAGTAAATATAAAGAAAGGAAATAGCAACAAATATTAAAAGAAAATTGCAGGGTTCTAGGTAAGATATGTTTGTGGATTTATATAGAATGGAAACAGTGGAAATAGAGACAGTAGATCAGTAATTTCTCAAGCTGCTTGTACATTGTAGTCAGCTTCCTAAGATTCATCTTGGACATAACAAATCATGTATTCTAGGTTGTCTCCCCCAGTTGTTCTGATGGGCAGCCAGATTTGGGTGTATAGTGTTATACGGAGTACTGTAATAAATCTACTACATGAAATCACCATAGGTTTCCCAGTGGGGAATTTCATGACTTGAGCAGAATTTCAAATGATTAATTTGGTGATGTATGAAATTGAAGACAAATGTTTTCCCAGTAAGAAAAATAATCAAGAAGTTATCGGAGTAATTAAGATATGATTATTGATTGGAAATTGTTAATGGAAGACACAATCTAAGGGATAAATCTGAGTTCTGAGAGGGGTAAAAAATGGGATTAATAGGGCACAGGGATAAATGAAGTAGCAATATTTATGAACATGCAGATTCTATTTGAGAAATTTTTAAAAATCCATATAAAATACACTCAAGTCAAGGGCACTGTGAAATCAGATCTCACTGTGTTAAAAAATTCACCATAATATTTTTTTTCAATATAGGAAAATACCATAACAGATAAGATAAATATTATGATAGCAACTTTTTTTTCTCCCTCCTCTCCTTTTCTGTGGGTAATTACCAATGTCTGTAATTGACAACAGTTGATCAAATCAAAATAGGAAAACTAATAATGAGCCAGATTCTCCCACCACATTCCACCCGTTGAAGTCAGCGAAAGCTCTGTGCACACAAGGAGACACATGGCGAGCTAATCTGGCCCAGTATTTACACAGCACTTTCAATTTGAGGATCTTAAAATGTTGAGCAAATATTCTCTTTTATAGTCCATCCCAAGACACAGAACCATCATTTAAAGATCCAACTAAATTGAGTTTAAAAGTTTAAGCTAAAGACTTTATGCCACCTAAAATAGTAGGATTTAAAAAGTGTGTTTCCTTCTTTCTATACATGCATGTGTCAGAATTCACAAGATCTGAACCTTCTGTTTTGAATTAAATTTGTGTGTTCATGGCTACACTCGCTAAGCCTTTCAAATATCTTCTTCCCTGCTACCCAACTGATCTCAGAAAATAAAACTAACAATACATCCTCAAATTAAACAATCCCAACCCAAATTAAACAATTTCACTTACCTAGAAATATAGTCATGTACTGTTCATCAGGTTCCATAATTTATTCATGATTTTAAAATTTATCAGAATTTTTCATCTGAATAGTATACAAACGTGTTAATTGAATCTTATTCTCAATTAACCACAAGTGGATTATCCAATTGGTAGCTCATTCAGACATCCTGGGCCTCTTCTGTGCACTGTAAACTGCTAATTTGCAGGCAGCTGTCCCTGTCACTCTGCAGCTGGCCCTTGAGTCATTCATAGCAAACAAGGCTGGGGAGTGAGAAAGGGAGACCGCTATTTGGTCTCAGTCACTTGGTGAATTTGAGAAAGAGATGATGCTGCCAATTTGTCCACTAGTTCACAAATATGTATTTGAGTCTTGAAATACACAAGAAAAAAATCAAGATACATTTGTAGACAATCACTCTACCCTAGAAAAAGAAAAAGAAAAAAAAGGAAAATACAAAAATTTTGCCAGATATCACAGGTGGTACCAAATCTAAGAAGCACATAGGATACCGTAAAGGCCTGCCCAACTTTTCTTATTACCACTGCCCCTTCCATTCTTAGGTTGTTCTCACTTCCCCAATTTCCCAGTGACGGCGGAGTTTGAGGCAACCTCTCTGGTACTGAAGCATGTAGCCTACTGCAGCTAGGAGCACGAGTTAAGACCTGAGAATATGTTGGAATGTCAAAGATTTAAGCCTCCAAATGACTTAATAAATCTCTGAAAAGAACATAAGAATGTAGAGGACTAAAAATAAACTACATGCGTTTGTTGAGGCTGAAGTTCAGTCCTACTCTATGAGTTATTTAAGGTGTTTCTTATGAGATGCAGAATTGTGGCATGGCAAGAGCCTTGGCCTAAGGATGAATGACACCTGAGGTCTGATTTAGATTTGTTTGTAATCAGGTAAACTCTTGAACTTCAATTCCCTCATCTATAATATGAGGATAACAAGAATGTTTACATCATGGGGCTGATGTGGAGTCTATGTTTTAATCCATGTCAAGTACTTTCAAGAGTGCCCGGCCAGGGTTCATCACTTGATATATATTAGCTATAATAACTTGTAGGTGAATCATTCAATCTAAATGGACTTCAGATCCTTTCACATTACAAGGAGTGGGTGCGAATTTGTTCCATGGAATTTAAGTTTCTAAAAGTTCATCAGAGACCTTGGAGAAGAAGGACAGTGAAAAAATGGAGTGGTAGCTAGCTATTGCCACCTGTACTTCCTTCAGCTTTATAGTAGCTCAGCATTTATATACTTTATTTTAAACCAATTTTTCTTAATTTAAATATAAATTTGGGGAGAAATATTTATGCTTATCTAAAAAAACTTTAGAGGTGCCTGGCACAGAAATTAAGATGCCACTTGGGATATCAGCATCCCATATTGGAGTGTGTGGGTTCAAATCCAGGCTCTGTTCCTGATTCCAGCTTCCTGCTAATGTGCTCCCTGGGAACCAGTAGATTTTTTCTCTAGTATTTAGTTCTCTGTCACCTACATGGGTGGCCCAGATTGTGTTCTTGGCTCCTGGCTTCAGCCGGCCCAGCCATAGCAGTTCTGGGAATTTGGGAATTAAAGCGTTGAACAGAAAATCTCTCTCTCTCTCCCCTTCTCCCTTTCAAACAACACTTTCAAATAAATAAAATATTTAAAGAATTTTTTAGAAGTTTGGAAAACACTGAGCCAGATTGTCCCAAGGTCTTTTTGAGCTTTGGTATAATTTGATTTTCAATGTACGCATTAATTCACCTCTACAAATACAAAATATTATTAATATAAAAATGTGTTTTGCAAAACTGAAAGTAAAGACAAATGTCTTCTCTTCCTCAAATACAGTTGCCAGAAGAGTCTTTATCTACTCATCTAATTAAACTCCTATTATTGTAACATCAATGGTTTTATTTGGTCTAGTTATTTTTCTTTTTTTCTAAAGATTTGGATTTTAGACCTTTGACAATACAATTATATATATATTAATCTCTTATCTCAAACATGGAGAACATAATATAAAAGGGCAAGTAAAGAGGAAGATAAGATTTAAAAACAAGAAAAATCATTTCACATGAAAATAATTCTGCTATGAAATTACAACTTTAACATTACAAGAATATCAGGAAAATATCTCTCCCTCATTATACATTTATATCACACTGTCTTAGAGAATTAACGGATACTTTGTGTCTAGGAGTTTGTGTCAATATTTGCCTGCTGGACAATGAGTAGTCTAAGAAAGCAAGTTTATCATTCATGCTTGTACTTGGATGAATAACTTAAACTTAAATGTACCACCAGCAAGGAAGCAGTGCTCCAGGAACCCTCTTGGAACAGCTTGGGATTTCCATAAGGTAAAATCATGCATGTGTGCACTTGACTTTCCTTCTATCTAGTGATAACATTTATGTTTCCTTCCATTGGCTCTAGGAAGACCCAGAGTTAGATGTCCAACAGAACATGGCAAAAGTGATGATGCGCCAGTTTCTGAGCCCAAGTTTTAAAAGCTAGTAGTGTCCATTTTCTATCTTTTGGAACTCTAGCTGTGAAAATAACAAATATTCAAGATTGACACTACTTTTATGGGAAGAAGCCTAAGGCATGGTCAGGTCCTGGGAAGGGAGATGCATGTGGAGAGAGTGAGAATAGAGAATAGAGGCATCAGACATGTGAGGGCAGAAGTCACAATTTAAGTGAGTCCTCCATTTTCTGCTAAGGCCATATGGTCCAGATATGGAGCTTCCAGGTGAGCCTTTTCCAAAAACCTGACCTGTATGATTTGTGCAGAAAATAAAATGATTACTTTATGACTGTAAGTTTTGGAATAGTGTTTTGCCTAGTAAAAATATCCTGAATAGTGAAGATTAGAAGGAGGGAATTTTCACAGGGTTATAAATATGAAGAAAGAACCAAAATTAGGAACTGGTTACATTCTATCAGGATTTCTTCTCTTGCTTTCCCCTCGTTTGGATTGTGGTGAAAAGAAAAATCATAATATACCCCTACCAATTTTATCCCCTAAATGGAAATTCCTTCGATTATCCTAATTTTGGGGAATCATCAATAAGCTAAGCTTATGCAGCTGAATCAGGATATTGCAGAAGATAAAGGGACAGGTCAATGCAAAGAAGTCAGACCCCCATTTGTGACACCTCCAAGACCAATACTTTGTTCCAACTTTCCATAGAGACAACGGTGCCCAGAGGTTTTGGGTAGTGACCACCCTACTTGTCCAACCCATAGCTGGGGCAGCACACAGTGAATGATGAAAATGAAAATCCTCATGAGCAGATTAGCTGTGAATGCACAGTTCATTTTTCAAATGCACTGAAGAGATGTGAAAATAGACCCACTGCCAAAAGGGTCCCAGGCAGTGCTCCTTGCTATCTATGTCCACAACTGTCCCAGCACCTGACAGAATGTTGAGCATTCTTGCTAAAACTTTTCAGCCTGTTTTTGTATTTTTGCATTCCATTCTTCAGGCATTAGTCAAAGTGGGGCAAATCCAAGTGACAAACACTTCTGTGTATCCATATTTCCTTCACCCCACTCCCAGATAACCATTTCTTTCTTAGCATGTTCAGTTCTGACCCAGGACTTTTCTACCCTCAAAATGAGTTCTCTGAAGAAGCTCCTTGTAATTCATCCAAATAGTCTTCTAGTAGTCACTCTTGCCATTTTATTCAATAAATGTATATTAATTATCAATAATATTATCAATCAGCACTTACTAAAACGTGGCCATAAATGCTTAATTCCTATCTCAGTTCCTGTATGAAATCCTTCTTCCTACAAATATTATACTTTTTGTGAAAATTAGTGATAACAAATATTCAATAGTCTTAAAATATTTTCTATCATATGTCCCAAATCACATGTTCAAATCTGAGCCAATAAAGAAAACATTTTTTTTAACTTTTATTTAATGAATATAAATTTCCAAAGTACAGCTTATGGATTACAATGGCTTCCCCCCCATATCATCTCTCCCACCTGCATCCCTCCCCTTTCCCACTCCCTCTCCCCTTCCATTCACATGAGGATTCATTTTCGATTCTCTTTATATACAGAAGATCAGTTTAGCATACATTAAGTAAAGATTTCAACAGTTTGCTCCCACACAGAAACATAAAGTGAAAAATAATAGATGATTTTTTAAATGATGATGAAATCAGATCAGACCTATTGTCATGTTTAATCCCAGTGAGAGTCAAGTTGGGAATTGATAATTTCTTTTTTTTTTTTTTTTACAGAAGATCAGTTTAGTATACATTAAGTAAAGATTTCAACAGTTTGCACCCCCATAGAAATACAAAGTGAAATATATTGTTTGAGTACTCATTATACATTAAGTCTCAATGTACAGCACATTAAGGACAGAGATCCTACATGAGGAGTAAGTGCACAGTGACTCCTGTTGTTGACTTTACAAATTGACACTCCTGTTTATGGCATCAGTAATCTCCCTATGCACCAGTCATGAGTTTCCAAGGCTATGGAAGCCTTTTGAGTTCACCAACTCTTATCTTGTTTAGACAAGGTCATATTCAAAGTGGAGGTTCTCTCCTCCCTTCAGAGAAAGGTACCTCCTTCTTTGAAGACCTGTTCTTTCCAATGGGATCTCACTCACAGAGATCTTTCATTTAGGGTGTTTTTGTTTTTGTTTTTTCCAGAGTGTCTTGGCTTTCCATGCCTGAAATACTCTCATGGGCTTTTCAGCCAGATCGGAATGCCTTTAGGGCTGATTCTGAGGCCAGAGTGCTGTTTAGGACATCCACCATTCTATGAGTCTGCTGAGTATCTCGCTTCCCATGTTGGATCACTCTCCCCTTTATTTATTCTATTGGTTAGTATTAGCAGGTACTAGACTTGTTTATGTGCTTCCTTTGACTCTTAGTCCTTTCATTATGAACAATTGTGAACTGAAATTGATCACTTGGACTGGTGAGATGGCATTGGTACATGCCACCTTGATGGGATTAAATTGGAGTCCCCTGGTATGTTTCTGACTCTACCATTTGGGGCAAGTCAGCTTGAGCATGTCCCAAATTGTACATCTCTTCCCTCTCTTATTCCTACTCTTATGTTTAACAGGGATCACATTTCAGTTAAATTTCAACACTTAAGAATAACTGTGTATTAATTACAGAATTAAACCAGTCATATTAAGTAGAACAGACAAAAAAACTACTAAGAGGGATAATGTATTAAGTTGTTCATTAACAGTCAGGGCTATGCTGATCAAGTCACCGTTTCTCATAGTGTCCATTTCACTTCAACAGGTTTCCTTTTTGGTGTTCAGTCAGTTGTCACCGATCAGGGAGAACATATGGTATTTGTCCCTTTGGGACTGGCTTATTTCACTCAGCATGATGTGTTCCAGATTCCTCCATGTTGTTGCAAATGACTGGATTTCGTTGTTTCTTACTGCGGTATAGTATTCTAAAGAGTACATATCCCAGCCATTGTAACCCATGAGACGTACTTTGGAAATTTATATTCATTAAATAAAAGATAAAAAAAAAAAATAAAAAATAAAAAAAAAGAGTACATATCCCATAATTTCTTAATCCAGTCTACCGTTGATGGGCATTTAGGTTGGTTCCAGGTCTTAGCTATTGTGAATTGAGCTGCAATAAACATTAGGGTGCAGACCGCTTTTTTGTTTGCCAATTTAAATTCCTTTGGGTAAATTCCAAGGAGTGGGATGGCTGGGTCAAACGGTAGGGTTATCTTCAGGTTTCTGAGGAATCTCCAGACTGACTTCCATAGTGGCTTCACCAGTTTGCATTCCCACCAATAGTGGGTTAGTGTCCCTTTTTCCCCACATCCTCGCCAGCATCTGTTGTTGTTAGATTTCTGTATGTGAGCCATTCTAACCGGGGTGAGGTGAAACCTCATTGTGGTTTTGATTTGCATTTCCCTGATTGCTAATGACCTTGAACATTTTTTCATGTGCCTGTTGGCCATTTGGATTTCCTCTTTTGAAAAATGTCTATTGAGGTCCTTGGCCCATCTCTTAAGTGGGTTGTTTGTTTTGTTTTTGTGGAGTTTCTTGATCTCTTTGTAGATTCTGGTTATTAACCCTTTATCTGTTGCCTACTTTGGAAATATATTTTCTCATTCTGTCGGTTGTCTCTTCACTCTCCTGACTGTTTCTTTTGCAGTACAGAAACTTCTCAATTTGATGCAATCCCAATAGTTGATTTTGGCTTTGACTGCCTGTGCCTCCCGGGTCTTTTCCAGAAATTCTTTGCCTGTGCCAATATCTTGAAGGGTTTCTCCAATGTTCTCTAATAACTTGATGGTGTCAGGTCATAGATTTAAGTCTTTAATCCATGTTGAGTGGATTTTTGTGTAAGGTGTAAGGTAGGGGTCTTGCTTCATGATTCTGCTCGTGGAAATCCAATTTTCCCAGCATCATTTATTGAATAGACTGTCCTTACTCCAGGAATTAGTTTTAGATCCTTGATCAAATATAAGTTGGCTGTAGATGTTTGGGTTGATTTCTGGTGTTTCAATTCTGTTCCATTGGTCTATCCATCTGTTTCTGTACCAGTACCATGCTGTTTTGATTACAACTGCCATGTAGTATGTCCTGAAATCTGGTATTGTGATGCCTCCGGCTTTGTTTTTGTTGTACAAGATTGCTTTAGCTATTCGAGGTCTCTTGTGCCTCCATATAAATTTCAGCACCATTTTTTCCAGATCTGAGAAGAAGGTCTTCGGTATCTTGATTGGTATTGCATTGAATCTATAAATTGCTTTTGGGAGAATGGACATTTTGATGATATTGATTCTTCCAATCCATGAGCATGGAAGATTTTTCCATTTCTTGGTATCCTCTTCTATTTCTTTCTTTAAGGTTTTGTAATTTTCATCGTAGAGATCTTTAACATCCTTGGTTAAGTTGATTCCAAGGTATTTGATTGTTTTTGTAGCTATTGTGAATGGGATTGATCTTAGAAGTTCTTCCTCAGCCATGGCATTGTCTGTGTATACAAAGGCTGTTGATTTTTGTGCATTGATTTTATACCCTGCTACTTTGCCAAAATCTTCTATGAGTTCCAATAGTCTCTTAGTAGAGTTCTTTGGGTCCCCTAAATAAAGAATCATGTCATCTGCAAAGAGGGATAGTTTGAGTTCTTCCTTCCCAATTTGTATCCCTTTAATTTCTTTTTCTTGCCTAATAGCTCTGGCTAGAACCTCCAGAACTATATTGAATAGCAGTGGTGAGAGTGGGCATCCCTGTCTGGTACCAGATCTCAGTGGAAATGCTTCCAGCTTTTCCCCATTCAATAGGATGTTGGCTGTGGGTTTTTCATAGATTGCTTTGATTGTATTGAGGAATGTTCCTTCCAAACCCAGTTTGCTTAGAGTTTTCATCATGAACGGGTGTTGTATTTTATCAAATGCTTTCTTGGCATCTATTGAGATAATCATATGGTTTTTCTTCTGTAGTCTGTTAATGTGGTGTATCACATTGATTGTCTTGCCCACATTAAACCATCCCTGCATACCAGGGATAAATCCTACTTGGTCTGGGTGGATGATCTTTCTGATGTGTTGTTGCATTCTATTGGCCATAATTTTATTGAGGATTTTTGCATCTATGTTCATCAGGGATATTGGTCTGTAATTCTCTTTCAGTGCTGCATCTTTTTCCGGCTTAGGAATTAAGGTGATGCTGGCTTCATAGAAAGAATTTGGGAGGTTTCCCTCTTCTTCGATTGTTCTGAATAGTTTGAGAAGAATTGGAGTTAGTTCTTCTTTAAATGTCTGGTAGAATTCAGCAGTGAATCCATCTGGTCCTGGGCTTTTCTTTGTTGGAAGGGCCTTTATTAATGTTTCAATTTCTGTCTCAGTTATGGGTCTGTTTAGGTTTTCGATGTCTTCCTGGTTCAATTTAGGTAGGTTGCATGTGTCCACGAATCTATCCATTTCTGATAGGTTTCCCTGTTTGCTGGCATACAAGTCCTTGTAGTAATTTCTGATGATTCTTTTTATTTCTGTGGTGTCTGTTGCTACATTTCCTTTTTCATCTCTGATTTTATTGATTTGGGTCTTTTCTCTTCTTTTTTTAGTTAGTTGGGCCAATGGGGTGTCAATTTTGTTTATTTTTTCAAAAAACCAGCTCCTCGTTTGGCTGATTTTTTGGAATGTTTTTCTTGATTCAATCCTGTTGATTTCTTCTCTGATTTTAATTATTTCTCTTCTCCTACTAGATTTGGGTCTGGTTTGCTGTAGGTTTTCTAGATCCTTGAGGTGAATTGAAAGCTCATCTATTTGGTGCCTTTCCAATTTCTTGATGTAGGCACCTATTGATATAAAGTTTCCTCTTAACACTGCTTTTGCTGCGTCCCATAAGTTTTGGTATGTTGTGCTGTTATCCTCATTTACTTCCAGAAAATTTTTGATTCCTCTTTTAATTTCTTCTATGACCCATTGTTCATTCAGGAGCATGTTGTTTAATCTCCATGTGTTTGCGTATGCTTTAGGGATTCCTGAGTTGCTAATTTCCAACTTCATTCCTTTATGGTCTGAGAAGCTGCATGGTATGATTCTAATTCTTTTGAATTTGCTGAGACTTGCTTTATGGCCTAGTATGTGGTCAATCCTAGAGAAGGTTCCATGTACTGCTGAGAAGAATGTAAAATCTTTAGCTGTAGTATTGAAAGTTCTGCATATATCTGTTAGATCCATTTGGGCTATAGTGTCATTTAAATCTACTGTATCCTTGTTGATCTTCTGTCCTATTGATCTGTCTCTTTCTGAGAGTGGAGTATTGAAGTCCCCCAGTACTATTGTATTGGGGTCTAAGTCTCCCTTTAAGTCCATTAACAAATCTTTTAGATAAACTGGTGCCCTGTAGTTAGGTGCATATACATTGATAATTGTTATATCTTCTTGTTGTATTGATCCCTTAATCATTATATAGTGCCCCTCTTTGTCTCTCTTAACCATTTTTGTGGTAAAGTTTATGGTGTCCGATATTAAGATGGCTACGCCCACTCTTTTTTCATTTCTGTTGGCATGGTATATCTTTTTTCAGCCTTTCACTTTCAGTCTGTATGGATCTTTGTTGGAAAGATGTGTTTCTTGTAAGCAGCAAATAGATGGGTTTTGTTCCTTAACCCAATCAGCCAATCTGTGTCTTTTAACTGGACAGTTCAGGCCATTCACATTCAATGTGACTAATGATAAGTGGTAACTTTGCCCTGCCATTTGCCAAAGATAAGTTCTAATATATGCTTTGAATTCCCTGTGATCTTTTGCTGTGAGGTTTCCTTCCTTTATCTTCTTTCATATTGATGACCGTGTTTCTGTGTTTCTGTGTGTAACACATCTTTAAGCATCTGTTGCAGGGCTGGACGAGTGGCGACAAATTCTTTCAATTTCTGTTTGCTATGAAAAGTCTTTATTTCACCTTCATTCACAAATGATAGCTTTGTAGGATATAATATTCTGGGCTGGCAGTTTTTCTCTCTTAGTACCTGGGCTATATCTCGCCATTCCCTCCTAGCTTGTAGAGTTTCTTTTTTTTTTTTTTTTTTTTTTTTTGACAGGCAGAGTGGACAGTGAGAGAGAGAGACAGAGAGAAAGGTCTTCCTTTGCCGTTGGTTCACCCTCCAATGGCCGCCGCAGCCGGCGCGCTGCAACCAGCGCACCGTGCCGATCCGATGGCAGGAGCCAGGTACTTCTCCTGGTCTCCCATGGGGTGCAGGGCCCAAGCACTTGGGCCATCCTCCACTGCACTCCCTGGCCACAGCAGAGAGCTGGCCTGGAAGAGGGGCAACCGGGACAGAATCCGGCGCCCCAACCGGGACTAGAACCCGGTGTGCCGGCGCCGCAAGGCGGAGGATTAGCCTAGTGAGCCGCGGCACCGGCTTGTAGAGTTTCTGATGAGAAGTCAGCTGTGAGTCTGATTGGAGATCCTCTGAGAGTAATCTGATGTTTCTCTCTTGCACATTTTAGGATCTTTTCTTTATGTTTCACTGTAGAGAGTTTAATTACAATGTGTCGTGGTGAGGATCTCTTTTGGTCGTGTTTATTAGGGGTTCTGTGAGCTTCCTGTACTAGGATTTCTCTGTCCTTCTCCAAACGTGGGAAATTTTCTGCTAATATCTCACTAAAAAGGCCTTCTAATCCTTTCTCCCTCTCCATGCCTTCAGGAACTCCTAGAACCCGAATGTTGGTTTTTTTAATAGTATCCTGAAGATTCCTGACAATATGTTTTAGATTTCTAATTTCCTCTTCTTTGCTTTGGTCTGACTGTATCCTTTCTTGTTCTCTGTCTTCTAAGTCCAATATTCTCTCTTCTGCTTCACCCATTCTGTTTGTAAGGCTCTCTATTGTGTTTTTCATTTGATCTATTGAATTCTTCACTTCATTATGATTTCTCGTCACTATCACAGTTTCCTGTTGTACTAGTTGTTTCGTTTCATTTTGATTCCTCCTTAATATTTCATTTTCACGAGAGAGATTTTCTATCTTGTCCATTAAGGATTTCTGTAGTTCAAGCATTTGTTTTTGAGAACTTCTTAATGTTCTTATCCATTTTTTGAGATCTGCTTCTTGCATTTCTTCTATGTCATCATCTTCATAATCTTGAACTGGGGTGTCTTTTTCATTTGAGGGCGTCATGGTGACTTCCTTGTTTTTATTACCTCGATTTTTGGGTTTGTTATTTGGCATATTGGAGATATTTGGTTTCTTCACTGTGGTGCTTTTTCTTGTTATACTATGACTCTAGATTAAGTGGACTATCTGTTTTTGATGGAGCCTTAGGGCTTGAGATGGGTGTGGCCTGAGAGCTCTGTTTGGTGTGCCAAAGGTGACACTCCCAGGTTAGGCGTGGTGAATCTCTCTCTCTCTCTCTCTTTCTTTTTTTGATTCAAAAGGGAAGTAATTCTGCACAGCTGAACGAAGTTGGAGGTAGTTAGCAAGCAAATGATATACCCACAGGAGCCAGAGATCGGAAGCTCTTTCCCAAGGACCACACAGGGAATCTGTTCGGCCCTCAGAGTGGGCTCAAATTCTCCTTCAGTCTCCCACTGGGTTGCCAAAGTTACGGAATTGTAGCATCTCTGGAAAGTACTCACGTGAATTCCGTGAGTTCTCTCCCCCACCGTCTCTTTTTTCACAGTCTCAGTTCAGTAGCACCACAAATTTACTAGGTCCTAATCTCCTGTTAATTCGCCCCGCCCAGAGTCAGGTTTTTTGCTAGGCTCAGGGCCAGTGCAGACCTGAGGTCGCTCTGCTTATGACGTATGTCCAAGATGGCGCCTGCTCTGTCTTGCTCGCCCTTGAGAGGTGAGCAGAGAGAGAGAAACCCATGTCCGTACCAGTCACCTTTTTTTTTTTCTCTCTCTCTCTCTTCCAGTTAGCCTGGTGAACTTTCTCCCCCCGGGGGTCGTTCCCTCTAGTCTCCTCTCTCCGCTTGCCTGCCGGTGTCTCGGGCTATTGAGGTTCGGCTCACCTCGCGTTCCAGCGCTGGTGTGTTGAGTCTGCCACTGGTGTCCCGAACTGTGGGCTCCCACGCTCTCCACGCAGGTCCGCTGTGAATCACGCGTTCCGGAAGAGTTTCTTCTGCTGTTTCCTCCCCTACTCTTCCTTGAACCTGCAGTATCTCCACTTTTATTAAACTATCTCTCCCCAGACTATCAGTGTGCTCCCTTCCTATTCTGCCATCTTGAAAACATTTTAAGGTCTAACCAGCAATGCGATATGTGGAAAAAGTTGAAAAGAATGGATTTCAGGGTTTGAGTCTGAAAACAGGGCCTTGTTTGACTCGATGCACTAACATTTGGAAACATTTTGGACAGATTTGCTTCACATTGAATCGTGGCAACTGCATCATAAAATGTGAGTGATCGGCCAGTGCCGCAGCTCACCAGGCTAATCCTCCACCTGTGGAGCCCGCACCCCAGGTTCTAGTCCCAGCTGGGGTGCCGGATTCTTTCCTGGTTGCTCCTCTTCCAGTCCAGCGCTCTGCTGTGGCCCGGAAAGGCAGTGGAGGATGGCCCAAGTGCTTAGGCCCTGCACCTGAATGGGAGACCAGGAGGAAACACCAGGCTCCTGTCTTCGGATTGGCACAGCGCTGGCCACAGCGCGCTGGCCGTGGCAGCCATTTGGGGGGTAAACCAAGGGAAGGAAGACCTTTCTCTCTGTCTCTCTCTCTCACTGTCTAACTCTACCTGTCAAAAAAATGTGAGTGATCATGATATTAAAATATGAACACTCATGATTTTGCCCTTTTGCCTAACCAACAGAATTAGCGTATTGAATGTCTTAGTGACTTCCTTATACCTCTATCTTCTACAGGTCAGATGATGTTCTAGACCCTTTACATGCATTACTATCCATCCATATTTGCATCCTGACTGGGAGGGAGAAATTGTTAATTACTGAGGCTTATTCTTTGCTCAAGAGTACACAGCTAGTAACACAAAGCAGAGCCAATATTAAAGCCATGTTCTTTTTACTATGCGTTACTGCCTGTATATAGATATGTTGCTTAGTACCATATTTGTTTGTTGGACTAATAGCTCTTGAGAGCAGTACCTTGGTCTTTCTTCTTTGGACCAAAATCATAGAATTACCAGACATTACCCCTGCCCTAGTTTTCCAGTAAATATCTATTGGATGTATAAACAAATGAATAATCAACAAATGAATTGTTTCTAATGTATTCTGAACTCCAGGTTACATAAATAATATGAAACCATTAGCACCTTGAAATATGAAAAGATACTCACAACATAAACAAATATATTAAAGTTAAACACAGATATACTTTTAAAAAATACAACACTGACACCCATTTTCAATAAGAGCCAATTCCATTAATCAGACATGGGGGGGAGCTTTTATATCCTGCTGCATCTGAAACAAAATTGATTTAATAACTTTGGAAAATATTAAGCTATTTCAAAATCTCAAGTTAAAATGTGCATTGGTATTTTAAATGAAAGTAAGAAATAATGTCTGTGTTCGTGCAAAGTGTCAAGACTGTGATTTTCCAATAGTTTCACATTCCTCGAAGTAAAATGCTATCTACATCACACAACTGGTGGATGTAAAGATTGTGAAACAAAATTGGGCATAATCCATCAAACTCACACCCTATGCCAACTCTAACTACTCACTCTGTGGAGCACAGGAACTAGGTAAAAATTTATGGGAAAATGTCTAAATCAAAACTGACGGCTACCGATGGATATCTCCTAGGGGAATTAGCTCTTTCCACTTTGATTTAAGTCCCCATGAAGCTCTGGGCATTGGGATTCATCTCTTTCCAGCAGACAAAAGCAAAGGTTAATATTTCTGAATAGCTACTGTACATAGGTATGAAATGAAATTCTTCCTCCAATTATCATAAACCCTAAGATACAAGTGATGTATTTCCATTTTAAAGACAATAACATTGAAACTTGCAGAGACTAAGAAACTTGAGCAAGATACAGAACTTGTGAGTGATGGTACCAGGAACTGAACCCAGTCTGACTGATTCCAAAGTTTCAGCTGCTCCTACAGAAGAAGAAATGGATTAGCAGCACTAGAGTCTTTTCAATTTTTATTTATTTATTTTTGAGAGAGAGAGAGAAATAGACAGAGAGACAACAGAGTGCTTCCATCCACTGGTTCATTCTTCAAAGTACTACAACAGTCTTGACCTGATTGGACGAAAGCCAGGAGCCAGTAATATAATATGATTCTCCCAACAGTGTTACAGAAGTCCAATTACTGGAGCAATCACCTGATTACCCCAACTCTCACCCAGGGTCTGCATTAGCAGGAACCTGGAATTAAGAAGCTGGATGATCAAAACCCAGCACTCCAATGGCTGTCCTAGCACTAGAGATTTTTAAAGCATCAAAGCAAAGTAAAACCTGATGTGTCTGAAAGAAAACATTGTTTAAAATCTTTCCAGGATAGATATGTAAAGGAGAGAAAGAAAAGCAGAAGAGAGAAAGAAAAGAAGAGAGGAAGAAGGGATAGAGAACAGATTACTCACTAAATAGCTCCAGAGATTTCTGTCATTCTATATGAACTTTTGGAGGAGAGGAAAACAAATGGAAGTGCTTTAGAAATATTGCATACACTCTCTGCAATAACTTTATGATCCTTTATATTTACGAAGTTTAGGTTGTTACCAACAGCATCACCTGCCTGTAACTTTGTCTCCTGCATAGTATGAAGGACAAACAGTGCGAAACAGAGTTTCATTCACAGTTTAGTGCTGAAGCCAGCTTCAAGAGTGTCAGCTATAGACCTTCTCCACAGCCAACCATATAATGACCTTACTCTTGGCTACCTAACTTTTCTTTCCTCCATTTTTGCCCCAACTCATTTTTTAGAGTTGATATACTTTTTTTTTTATTTATTTGAGAGGCAGAGTTACAGACAGACAGACAGAGTTCTCATTTTCTGGTTCACTCCCCAAATGCCACAATGGCCAAGGATGGTACAAACCTGAAGTCATGGGCTGAGAAATCAATCCAGGTCTCATATGTGAGAGGCAGGGATCTAATCACTTTAGCCATCACGGCTGCCTCCCAGGTTATGCATTGGCAAGAAGCTGGAGTCAACAGGTGAATCAGGGCATTGAACCCAAGAATTCTAATGTGGGATACAGGAATTTTTACCACTAGGATAACTGCCCACTCCTAGGCTTGATATTTTGATCTTTTTTTTCTAGCTACAAATTCAGTTTCTTCTGACAGTAATTGTAGATTTTTACTGTCTAAACCCAGTTATGCTACTTCAAGGTACTATCCCCTTTTCTGCCCAAGTTCTAAGAAACATCCACTCTAGAATCATCTATCTGGGCAAATGTCCAACTTTGTTCACATCAGACAGATAAGCAATTAGCATACAAGTGTCAATGACTTGGATCAATAGGTTACAAACCTGCCTACAAAATCATGTGGGGAAATTTTTGAAAACATTGATCATGTACCCTATCCTAGATCAATTAAACCACAGTCTCAGAGGGTGGTGCTCAGGCAGAAATAGAGTTCAAATCTTTCTACTACAGGGCAATTATTCTACAATGATGACTCTTTTGAAAAGCTCCTTAAGTTGGTATGCTGAATAAATCTCTCACAACTGGTGAACTCAAGTTCTCATCTGTATTATATCTGCCAGGAGATAATTTCTCTGTTCTGCCAAAACAGTGAATGTCAAGTTCAGACAATAACATGAAAACTTGAGGATGACTGTTGTGTAATGCTCCAAACAATGCACCAGATAATTAATTGGGTTTGTTAAGAAGACTAGCAACATTTGAGGATTATCTGTCATAATATAGACATATAGAAATAAGTGATGTGATTCCCAAATTCTATCTTTTTTTTTTTTCTACAAATCTTCTGACCTGGGCTGTGAACTCAAACATACCCACAGGAGTCTATCAGGTAATATAAGTAACAAACAGGGTTCAAGTGGTAACTGGCCAGCCAGAGAACTCAAGCCCCATTAGATTGAACACATACCACTTAGCTCTGCCTGTTTGATTTCATTCAAATAATTATACTTTATGACTGCCTCTGGATTTGTTTTCACTATTTTTTGCGTAGTTATATACTTGAGGCCACATTCTTCCGTAGTAAATTCTGGGTGACCAAAAATCTATGAAAATATAAATTCTAAAATCTAGGACTCAAAGCCCTCTATCAAATGGCTTTTTCATATTCTTTAACATTGCTTACTTTTTCTTTTCAGTGTATATTTCTGACTTTTCCAAATATAATTTCTGACACTGCACATGACTTGCTGACTTCAATCTCATCACTTTACTTATGTTAATATTCCCACTGGAAATGAGCTCTTAATTTTCTTTTATACTACCAGTCCAACCCTACATCTGTTCCCTTATTTTCATCTTGTGTGATTATTCTGAAAACTACTTTCTCTTGTTGTTTTTCTTCTATGACTTTCCAAGTGATCTGTTCCCTCTGCTTAAGTCTAAATTTCCAGTCCCTTCAAAAATACCAAGCCAACACCTAAAACTACCAAATAATAACATCTGCCCTCTGACTACATAAAAAGCACATTAAGGCCGGCGCCGTGGCTCACTAGGCTAATCCTCCACCGTGCGGCGCCGGCACACCGGGTTCTAGTCCCGGTCGGGGCGCCGGATTCTGTCCCGGTTGCCCCTCTTCCAGGCCAGCCCTCTGCTGTGGCCAGGGAGTGCAGTGGAGGATGGCCCAGGTGCTTGGGCCCTGCACCCCATGGGAGACCAGGAAAAGCACCTGGCTCCTGGCTCCTGCCATCGGATCAGCGCGGTGCGCCGGCCGCAGCGCGCCGGCCACTGCGGCCATTGGAGGGTGAACCAACGGCAAAGGAAGACCTTTCTCTCTGTCTCTCTCTCTCTCTCACTGTCCACTCTGCCTGTCAAAAAAAAAAAAAAAAAAAAAAGCACATTAAGATTGCTGCGTTTTTTTTTTTTTTTTTTTTTTTTTTATTTTTTTGACAGGCAGAGTGGACAGTGAGAGAGAGAGACAGAGAGAAAGGTCTTCCTTTGCCGTTGGTTCACCCTCCAATGGCCTGCGCACCGCACTGATCCGATGGCAGGAGCCAAGTACTTATCCTGGTCTCCCATGGGGTGCAGGGCCCAAGTACTTGGGCCATGCTCCACTGCCTTCCCGGGCCACAGCAGAGAGCTGGCCTGGAAGAGGGGCAACCGGGACAGAATCCGGTGCCCTGACTGGGACTAGAACCCGGTGTGCCGGCGCCGCAAGGTGGAGGATTAGCCTAGTGAGCCGCAGCGCCGGCAAGATTGCTGCACTTTCAAAAAACAAAAGTTGCTGGAGTAAGTATAGTCAATCTCCATTACAACCTGACCCTTTTTCAGTAACACCACAAACACAGTCATATCCCTCTGGTTTGTGTATTTTAGCCTATATTTTTATGTAATGTGAAGGTCACCCAGAATGTTCTTAAACCTTTATCACTCTAAAACAATGACAAGCAGAAATATATTCTCTCTCTGTATCAACATACTGCTTGGTAAAATAAATGATTAATAGGAAAAGCCTCTGAGGAATCACAAAACCCTATTTTCCTGCTTCTTGTGCCTTACACCTCTGGGAAGAACTTCTCTGAACAAGGCCTTTAAAATAGGCCCTGGGAGAAAAAATTCACAAAACACTATCTATGCAAAATTATAGTCAATGACATTCAGACACCTTATTCTTCAAATCGTAAGTCATCATTGAAACTGTTACAGTTTGTCTAGCTACTCACTAAAGAAATACAACCATTCAGGCTGGATACTAAATCAAATAAAATTGAATATTCTCTGAAATCACCAAAATTTCAGAGTAAATATATATATGGAAAAACCATAAGTTATATTGATTAACTCGAGTACATTTAATTTTTTTTTTTTTTTTTTTTTTTTTGGACAGGCAGAGTTAGGCAATGAGAAAGAGAGAAAGACAGAGAGAAAGGTCTTCTTTCCATTGGTTCACCCCCCCAAATGGTCACCACAGCCGGCGCATTGCGCCAATCCAAAGCCAGGAGCCAGGTGCTTCCTCCTGGTCTCCCATGTGGGTACAGGGCCCAAGGACTTGGGCCATCCTCCACTGCCTTTCTGGGCCACAGCAGAGAACTGGACTGGAAGAGGAGCAACCGGGACAGAATCCAGCACCCCAACCGGGACTAGAACCCAGGTTGCCAGAGCCGCACGTGGAAGATTGGCCTAGTGAGCTGTGCTGCTGGCAGAGTACATTTAAATTTTTATAGGAAAGTTTTGGTATAAAGCAAGAAATAAACTCAAAAGAAATCATTTTCTATTAAAGTTATGAATTGACATCACAGCATCAAGAATTTTTTACACAACAGAATTATAAACTTTGGATTTTGTTTTTGAATAGATCTTTACATTACTGGAAATCTAGGTAAGCCATAAAACAAAACAAGAAGAAATTTTTCTTTTTGTCATGAAATTATTCTTAAAACTCTTTAATTGTACAATTTTATTTGTTTGTTTTCCAAACAAAGGTTTTCAACAACCTTTTTTTTTTTTTTTTTTTTGGCCAGGCAGAGTTAGACAGTGAGAGACAGAGAGACAGAGAGAGACAGAGAGAGACAGAGAGAAAGGTCTTCCTTCCGTTGGTTCACTTGCCGATCCGAAGCCAGGAGCAGGGTATTTCCTCCCGGTCTCCCATGCAGGTGCAGGGCCCAAGCACTTGGGCCATCCTCCGCTGCCCTCCCAGGCCACAGCAGAGAGCTGGACTGGAAGAGGAACAACCAGGACTAGTACCCGGCGCCCCAACTGGGACTAGAACCTGGGGTGCCGGTGCCGCAGGCAGAGGATTAGCCAAGTGAGCCATGGCACCGGCCAAACCTTTTACATTTTCAAAATAAATACAACCCAGGTTTGGTAGCAAGAATATAAATTATTTTGACTTTATTTTTTAAGAGTTGTTTATTTATTTGTTACAGATAGACACACATGAGAGAGAGAGAGAGAGAGAGAGAGAGAGAGAGAGAATATTCCACCCAAGAGTCTGGAACTCCATTTGGGTCTCCTTTAAGGGGTGTCAGGGATCCATGTTCTGGGGCCATCCCTGTTGTCTTTCCAGGCACACTAGCAGGAAGCTGAATAAGAAGTAGAACACTCAGGTATTGAATTGGCACTCAAATGGGATGCTGTTGTTGGCAGGCAGCAGCTTAACCTGCTGCACAGCAATGCTAACCCAAGAATATGACTTTTCTTAGGCTTTTCCCTTTTAGACATGAAACAAAATATGTTCAGAGAAAAATAAAGACATAAATAAGCATGACAGTAGTACAGATTATCTGTCAAAAGAATATTATCCACACTCTCCAAACCAGTGGATTAAGGCATGCAAGCAATATACAATTGTCTTTGAATATCTCAAATGGCTTTTTATGGTGTAGTTAAAAAAAAAAAAAGCCATTCTCTTCCCAGAGAGCCAAGACATTATAAATCCAGGTTATTGAAATAATTCACTGGGAGAATGAAGCTTATTTGCTTGTTACAGGACCCCAAGGCATGTCTGGCATATAAAACTCTTACCCAAATATGTTACATATGTGTCTGATGATTTGAGGAGTTTCTAAGTATGCTTTAGTGATACTAAACATAAGGTGTCCTGGGCATTCTAGGGTAAACAAGAAAACGAGTGGCCCTACAAGAGGAAAAATAAGGGTTAGGGGTATGGTTAGGGAAACAGAGCGGAAACTTCCAAGTCTCACACTGCAAGTAATAGAGGGGACCCTCCTCCTCATGAGTTTACACACTTGGATACAGTCAGGAGACACAGAGCAGCACTTCTCAAACGCTGGTCTCCAACCACCTCAGAGTCACCTGTGACACTTGTAACATATTACCCACACTTCTGACATCACAGTTGCTTTGCCCAGAGCACAGGAGTATTTTACATTTTTTTCTGATTTATTTATTTATTCTAAAGGCAGGTAGATTGAAAGAAAGAAAGAGACTGACTTGGAAACATATGCCATCTACTAGCTCACTCCCAAAATACCTACAACAGCTAGGGCTCGGCCAGGTTGAAGCTAGTCATGAAGAACTCAATCCAGGTCTTCCACATAGGTGGCAGGGACTCACGTATTTGAGCCATCATCTGCCCATTAGCAGGAAGAAGCATTCAAGAGCTAAGCCAGGATTCGAATCCAGGCACTCCAATATGGAATTTGAGCATCCCAATTGGTGTCTTAATTGTGTGCCAAACACCCACTCCTCAGTAACATTTTGAAAATCTCCCTGGGGATTTCTATGTGCACCAAATTTTGAGAGGCACTACATGATATCCATGACAATAAAACTGCAAGCTTCCACATTTGGGGAGCTAGGTTCAAATCTCAGCTCTCTCAGATGAAAACAGACAATGCCTGCCTCACAAGAACATGTATAAACCATAATTTAAATAAGATAATGTTTGTGAGCCATGAAGAACAGGTTCTCCATAAATGGTAGTGCTACTGTTCCACGTTAGCTTCCTCAACACACATGCACATCCTCAACCTGGCAACCTCTGGTTCTTCAAGGGGATGAAATCAGAATTCTCAGAAAGGCTATGAGGCACCTGAGTTTTCTGCCTGTTGATGCAGGTACCAAAACATTCCTACTGTAACATCATCAGTATCCTCTTTGCAAAGCAAAGTGCAACATGAATCAGGGCACTCATTTATTTACATATGCTCCAAAAGTGATGGACTTCTGAGCTTTGGTGAATTAGGAGTCAAGGATGATTTACATAATGTTTAGAAAGCTCAAAAACTTTGTATTTTGTCTAAAAGAATTGTGATTCTCCAAGGTTTTCCCAACTGTGCCAATTTGGCTGAGACTACTTGCATGGATTGCCAGCCTGCATCCAGATTTCTCAGTCTAATCTTTGGCAAGATACTACTAACTCCAATTTCAGGACCAAGTGGCTGGCAACAGCCCAACAGCCCAAATGTGTACTTCTGCCAAATCAGCACTGGCCAGGAAAAGCCTTCAAGAATGTGAAACAAAAGAGAGTCCCTCCCCAACTGCAAAACTCAACTGAGTCAGCCACCCTGCTGCTGGTCAAAGGGACATCCTCATCTCTCCAGTCCAGGAGAGGCTATGAGCAAAGATGCCACGAGAGGTAAAGTGGAAACATAGTGGATAATTTCCACAATGTCCTGCAATTCAGATATATATAAAAAAGGAGGAGGGGGAAATAGGTCAAATTAGATCATGTCATATAAAATAATACCCCAGGGATAAGGAAGTCTTTTGTCTGACTGGGTCATATATTTAGAGATTATGTAGATGGCAGAAGGTGAAGTGTGGACTCTTAATTATGTGAATAATTGATCAGTACTTACAGTTCAGTTAACCAGTTCACTTGAAGTTCTAAATTATCTTTCTGTACTACCTACCTTAATCAATAGACCATAAAATTGCCAAATCCTCACTTTATTTTATAACCTATGCTAATAAATATAACAGTGGCAGCAGAGCCAGTAAACTTCACAATTCTGAACATAATTATTTTATATTGCCACTTTCAAGCCTCAGAATGCTAATGATAAAGACATTTAGCCACAGCAGTCATATATATATGAACCAACTTGATCCTGCTACTCACATTGAAAAAAGCAAAATGCAAAACATACCACCACACCTGGAACTCAGCTATAATTAGAATATATGCTATTTTTTGCCTTTCTTTTCAAAAGCCATGAACTATTTAATCATAAACAGGGAGAAATGATATTATTACTTTCTATTTCATCACAATTCAACTAATTTGGAAATTTATTAACAGCTTTTCTTTTGTTCCCAGGCTATTTTCAAAATTTGCCCTAAAAGGTAACATTCCATCTCTCAGTCCCAATAGCCTTGGGTTTGACAAATTCAGTTTTCTTGTTTCAGGCTTAATAGCATTTTCACCTACAGCTATTCAAAGACTCCTAGTAATGCAGAAAAATTCTTCTGAAATTCAATGAGAAAATAATTCAGTGTAAAAAAATGGGACTTCATCCATACTGCCAATTAAATACACAAAGTATTGCAAATATTAGTGAGTAGATGTGCATATTTTAAAATGCATGCAGGTTAATTAAAAGATCAGAGCTGTAGAATTTAGTAATGTTTGGTTCACATCTTTAGGATTCAGGCATAAGATGTCCTTTGCCTTATATAATCAGAAGAGTAAATTGTGTTTGGCTAGACAGACCATATTAAATCACTGTTGAAAACACCTGAAGCTAATTATCTCAAGGGACACTAAAATAACTAGTTGAAAGATGAACATTTTTAATCACCTTTTTTTGGTTTTACTCAATGCCAAGCAACTACCTGGATTCATTTTACTACAGACTTGGCTAAATAATATTCGTTGAACATGTAAAGAGCCAAGGTACCCAAGCCCCTCAGTTGCTTTGACATCAACTTAACTCAAACACAATATGCATATTTTCAATGAATTTACTTTGGATTCATTTTTATATATGAAACATGGTCAGTGTTCCATGAACACATTTTCAGAGGAAAGATTGCTATAAATATGATGTGATAATGACTGGAATGTTTCGGGAAGGACAGGAGGAGAAAAGAAGGCAAGTGCAAACTCTCATAAAATTTAAAATAAACTGTGAACTAAGACTTGGCATTTCATCATTTTTAAACCAAAATCTAATTAGTAAGTTCTGTCCTTTAAAAGAATGTCTCAAGCTTCTCCTTAAATAAATATTCAATTCAAGCTTTGAAAGAGTAATACATAGGAATGTTGCTATTGTAATAAATTCAAATTTCAAATTTTGAAAAAAATATGGAATTATGAACAGCATAGTTAGATAGATAGATAGGTAGATAGATAGATAGACAGACAAAAGAGATAATTTGATAGATAGATATACTTGAGAAGTCTCATTTATAAAATATAGGTTTTGAAAATGGATCCCTATTAATTTTTCTAATCTAAGCCTCCTTTAAAAATGAATTTCAGATTCTGATGGTAAAAGAAAGCTGTAAACATGAAAAAAAAACATTTTTAAACAATGAAAAAGAAAATATATCAACCTCATAAAATAATTTCCATGAATGAGCTTTAAAATTTAGCCTTGAGTTTCTTGGAATCAAAGACAAAATTCTTTTAAAGGACATTACATATTCTTTTTTTTTTTTTTTTTTTTTTTTTTTTTTTTTTTGACAGGCAGAGTAGAGAGTCAGAGAGAGAGACAGAGAGAAAGGTCTTCCTTTTTTGCCTTTGGTTCACCCTCCAATGGCTGCCGTGGCCGGTGCACCACACTGATCCGAAGCCAGGAGCCAGGTGCTTCTATTGGTCTCCCATGGGGTGCAGGGCGCAAGCACTTGGGCCATCCTCCACTGCACTCCCTGGCCACAGCAGAGAGCTGGCCTGGAAGAGGGACAACCGGGACAGAATCCGGCACCCCGACCAGGACTAGAACCCAGTGTGCCAGCGCTGCTGGGCAGAGGATTAGCCTGAAGAGCCAGGGCACCGGCTTACATATTCTTATTTATTATAATAAAATAAAACAATAGCTCTTTAAAAAATAAGATTTTTTTCTAAAACAAATTTAGAAGTGACTTAGCATATTAGTTGCCATATAGGGTATAATGAAAGGGTAATAGATAAAATATCACTGATGATTTTACAAACATGAAACAAAAACAAATATATTTTTATATTACTACTACTTATATTGAGATTCAATGTAACACAAGACATAATAATTAGACCTAACCCATGGCTTTATGTCAAGGTAATGAATAAACCAAACTAATACTTGGTTTTTAGGGATATGTATCTTCAAAGTCTATTCATTACTAGCTGAATGATATTATAAATATTTGCTAAGGTTTAGCCATTTTCCAAAATGGAATAATGATATCTATGAATAAATATGATGCTTGATTTGATAATTTAAAAAATAAATCATACAAAGCATGCAGCCTTTTCTCTTATAGAACACAAATATAGAAACTTTTTGATCAATTCTCTGTGAAGAATATAACTTGGAATTATTAAGATTTTAGATAGATTGAAGGTCATCCTGCCTCTTCATCTCTCATTTAGAAACTATAAAATTGTCACTTCTTTTTAAATCCTGGAAATGCTTAGATTATCAATATTATGTTTGGCTATTGATAGCAAATACTTGTATGAAAGTCCAGAGATTTTGTTCTGAGATTAAGACATAAAACACTTCAGACTTTCTACATTCAAAAATAATTTTCTCAAAACTCTAGTTCAGTTTTCTACAATTATGTCCAAGCTGCACCTGATAATAAATTGGCCTTTATTTCTTTGTGTGTTTGCCCTTGAAGAACCCTCCTAAGATGAAAGGAGGGCCTTCTAACGTTAAGGATAGACTTTGGGAAATCTTAACATTATCTCTATCCCTGGGCATTGAGGAAGGTTAGTAAGAATGATTTGACAAATAGAAGCTGATGTAAGCATGGGAGTACTGTGTTTTATTAATTCCAGAGTCATTAAGTTAGTAAATGAAAAATGTGAATGTTAGTAAATGTAAAAAGTTAGTAAGAGTAAAATGAAATAGAGAAAATTAAACCATAAAATAATCTATCTTGGGGCCAGCACTTTGGCATACCAGGTAATGCCACCTGCAGTGCCAGCATCCCATATGGGCGCTGGTTGGAGTCCCGGCTGCTCCACTTCCCATCCAGCTCTCTGCTATTGCCTGGGAAAGGAGCAGAAGATGGCCCAAGTCCTTGGGCCCCTGCACCCACATGGAAGACCCAGAAGAAGCTCCTGGATTTGGATCAGTGCAACTCCAGCTGTTGCAGTCAGTTGGGGAGTGAACCAGTGAATGGAAAACCTCTCTCTCTCTGCCTCTCCTCTCTATGTAACTTTGACTTTCAAATACAATAAATAAATCTTTAAAAAAATAATCTATCTCACTTGTAGGCAGCAGTTAATGGCTTAGAAGAAGCAACAAACAGTGAAAAGAATTTGAACTATAACAGAAAGACTTCAAGAAGTTTGTGGAAAACTGAATTAAAAAATAACAAGCATTTTCTACAAACTTTTTGAAGACATTGCCTGTAGTAAAGGAATACTTATTTTCTCAACCCAACTAAACTCTTTTCTAGAATTTGGACCAAGTTAGTCAAATTTACTGGACGTCAGCTTCTTCTTGTTTGTGGCAAAAATTGAGGTTGATATACTCAGAGCTTCTAGCACAATCCTGAAATTTACCAGACATTCAATATTAGTATTGCAAATGCTAAAAGTGCAGAAACTGAAAACTTTTTTTAAGAGTTTGTGAATAACTTGGCAAAAGCTATTTTTTAAAAATTTAAATAAAACAGTAGCAGTTGAGCTAAATATCTAAGGCTTTCCACTGTAAACTTCTGTTTTTGATGATTCCCTCACAATTTTAAGAATATTTAATAAAACCAAAAGTATATAAATAGAGCTCTTGGCTCTCTCTCTCTCTCTCTCTCTCTCTCTCTCTCTCTCTATATATATATATATATATATATATAAATAGAGCTCTAGTCATTGTGGGCATTTGGAAGGTGAACCCCCCATCCCTTCTCTCAAACTTAAAAAAAATGAAATTGAAATAGATGTGTCTTTGGAGGCTTTCTTATTGATGAGGAAAGTGGAAAAATGCTCTTTAAGTAATCAGAAATAATTGAAATTCATGTTATTGGGATACAGTTACATTTGTGTAAGAGAAAAAATAGAAAATATTTTAAAAGTCGAAGAAATGCTTTACTATGATTGGCTAAGATTAATTAGAGAATAATCTCACTAAATAAAGGAACACACCTACAGATGGAGAAAGAGCTAAAATTAAAAGAACTACTAATTCTCTAAAAGGACTTTTTGTTTTAGGAAAGTGTTTTCCTGATGCTATATGTGCAATGCTAGTTTTTATTTTTTATAGAAAGCTTTTATTTAATAAATATAAATTTCATAAATATGACTTTGGGATTATAGCGGTTCTTACCCTCCATCTCACCTCCTACTCCCTCTCCCATCTCATTCTTCATTAAGATTCATTTTCAATTATCTTTATAATCATAAGATCAACTCTATACAAGTAAAGATTTTAACAGTTTGTACCCACACAGACACACAAAGTATAAAGAACGGTTTGAAGACTAGTTTTACAGTTAATTCTCATAGTACAACACATTAAGGAAAGAGGCCCTATATGGGGAGCAAGTGCACAGTGACTCCTGTTGATGATTTAACAATTGGCAATTTACAACATCAGTGATCACCCAAGGCTCTTGTCATGAGCTGTCAAGGCTATGGAAGCCTCTTGAGTCCACAGACTCTGACATTATTTAGTCAGGACCATAATCAAAGTGGAAGTTCTCTCCTCCCTTCAGAGAAAGGTACCTCCTTCTTTGATGGCCCATTCTTTCCACTGGGATCTCACAGAGATCTTTCATTTAGGACATTTTTTGCCAGAGTGTTTTGGCTTTCCATGCCTGAAATGCTCTCATGGGCTTTTTAGCTAGATCCAAATGCCTTAAGTGCTGATTCTGAGGCCAGAGTGCTGTTTAGGGCATTTGTCATTGTATGAATCTGCTGTGTGGACTGCTTTCCATGTTGGATCGTTCCTCCTTTTTAATTCTATTTATTATTATTATCAGACACTTGGTCTTATTTATGTGATCCCTTTGACACTTAATCCTATCTTTATGATCAGTTATTAATTTAAACTGATCACTTTAACTAGTGTGATGGCAATGATACCTGCCAACTTAATGGGATTTGGAGTCCCATGACACGTTTCTAGCTTTACCATTAGGGGTAAGTCCGAGGGAACATATGCCGAACTGTACATCTCCTCCCTCTCTTATCCCCACTCTTATTTTTAACAGGTATCAATTTTCAATTGGATTTAAAAACCCAACAATAATTGTGTGTTAATTAAAGAGTTCAACCAACGGTATTAAGTAGAAAAAGAAAATACTAAAAAGAATAAAATAGTAAGCTGTTCCTCAACATTCAGGACAAGGGCTTCTCATAGTGTCAGTTTCACTTCTACAGGTTTCCTTTTAGGTGCTCAGTTAATTGTCACCAATCAGGGAGAACATATGATATTTGTCCCTTTGGGACTGGCTTATTTCACTCAGCATGATATTTTCCAGATTCCTCCATTGTCTTGCAAATGACCAGATTTCATTGTTTTACTACTGTGTACTATTCCATAGAGTATATATCCCATAATTTCTTTATCCAGTCTACTGTTGATGGGCATTTAGGTTGATTCCATGTCTTAGCTATTGTGAATTGAGCTGCAATAAACATTGAGGTTCAGACAGCTCTTTCATTTTCCAATTTAATTTCTGTTGGGTAAATTCTGAGGAGAGGGATGGCTGGGTCGTATGGTAGAGCTACATTCAGATTTATGAGGCATCTCCAAACTGTCTTCCATGGTGGCTTTACCAGTTTAATGTTAGTTCTTTAACATCTCCATTTTAAAAAAAAAGCCACATAAAATTGGAAATGCCACATTTCCATTTTTCACAGGCATCATGGAATTAATATATTGAAGGTTTTCAGAAGTCCTGACTGTAAAGAAATCTATTAACAATCCTAGGACCTCCAAGAGTATAACTATAGAATTCATCCATAAGTAACACTTCTTCCAGCAGAAATCACTTTTCATGGGGACACATTTGGAAAGATACTGCTCTAAGGCAAGAGAAACATGTGGCAAATAAAAATGAGGTATGGCTCATGTCTTGTTGTCAATCCGAAGAATTAACCAACAAAAGGTAATATTTGCATAGTCACAGAAATAAGCCAACAGAATTTGCAAAACCAGAATTCTATTTTTTATAAAATAAATATACACAGATATTGAAATTCATGCTCTTCAGTCTTTATTAGAATGCAAAAAGAAAGGATTCGGCATCATGTTAAGAAACAGGACTCAGTTGTCAAAAGAAACAAAGGAAATACAGGGTCTTCAGAAATATCAGTGAAATCCATATTGTGAAATAATTACACATTGTGCTGACTGTGGCAAAGCAGGTAAAGATGTTGCCTGCAACAATGGCATTTGATATAGGAGCTGGTTCCTGTCCTGGCTGTTCCACTTCTGATTCAGTTCCTTGCTAACGGCCTAGGAAAGGTAGCAGAGGATGGCAAAAGTACTTGGGCTCATGCCCCCAGGTGGGAGACTTGGAAGAACCTCCTAGCTTCTGGCTTCAGATAGGCACAGCCCCAGCCATTACAGCCATCTGGGAGTGAATCAGTAGATGGAAGATTTCTCTCTCTCTCTCGCTCTCGCTCTCTCTCTCTCTCTCCCCACCTCCCTCTCTTCCTCTCTCTGTAACTCTTTCAAAATAAATAAATCTTTAAAAGAATGAAAGAACAAGAAAGAAAAGAATTACACATGGATTTTAATTTTTTAAAAATTTATTAATTTATTTGAAAGGCAGAGTTACAGATAGAAAGAGAAAGAGAGAGAGAGAGAGAGATCTTCTATCCTCTGGCTCATTTCCTAAACAACTTCAATGGCTGGAGTTGGGATGATCTGAAGCCAAAAGCCAGAAGCTTCTTCCAGGTTTCTCATGTAGGTACAGGGGCCCATGCACTTGGGCAATCCTCTGCTGTCTTCCCAGGCACAAAAGCAGGGATCTGGATAGCAAGTAGAGCAGCCAGGACTTAAACTGGTGCCTACATGGGATGGCAGCACCACAGATAGTGGCTTTACATTCTATGTCACAACACTGCCCCCTAAAATTTTTGTGCCAAAATAAACTTAGCTTTCAATTCCATTTTCCCCGGAACTTTTTTGCAGTGCCTTCACAGGTAACTACATAAGGGACTTGAGTGAAAAAAGATAGGCTGACAAAGCTGCAAGTAGTATCCCTTCTCTTCATAACCCAAGTTATGGCAAAGCAAATATAGTTAACATATCAGTAAGACTTAGCCCAGGCTAAACTCCCAAAAGAGTACTTTGCTTGTTTGCATGCTTTTTGTTTGTTTAATTCAGAAACCTTTCATCCTCTTAAGGACATGTATAATGAATTTCTCATGTCCAGGAAACAATTTCCACAGCTTCCATGAATATACGGTAAATATAGTTAATGGGAGACTTTCATTGAAAATGCAGCTTTAGAGTCTCAATGTCCATTTGATGGAAAGTAGTCAGGGGAAAAAATCAACGTCAATGTTGACTGTATGTCTTCATCTGGTCCTTCTTTCCTTTAATCTCAAGAGATTTCTCTAGATTTTTAGACAGGAAGAAAACTGACATGATTTCTGAGCACAAAGGAATAAACCTTGCTCCCTCTAGGGTAAGGCAACTCTTAAATATCACCATGCTGCAAGCCTCCCGCAATTCTGTCTGCCAGTGGGATTGCCCCACTGCCTTTCACATCCAGTGACCTAGCAGGAAAAACTGAGAGAGGAAGCTTACCAGCCTTCCTATAGTTAAAGAGGTGGTTTCCATCTACAGCATCTGCTACATTGTTAAGCAAAAGCATATGGATAGGCATGTTTAGAGGGACTAGAGTTATTTATATCCACAATGGAATGTCCCTATATTGGGGTCTTAACATAGCATAGGAAATCCTCTTATGATGCTATGCCTAAAGTCCCATTTGTTCACATAGATGAGTGAAGAGTCATTTTTACTGAAAAAGTTATGCTCAAATTGAGAACACTATGATAAACTGGATCTAGGGTGAAAGTCTCCTATTTTATGACAGCAGCACTTTCCACACGCTTTATGTTAATATCCCATGCTGGCAAAGTACTTAGTCCTATTTTTTAGATGATTTTTAAAGAGAAAGGTATGGGGGGGGGGAGCCATTGTAACCCATGAGTCGTACTTTGGAAATTTATATTCATTAAATAAAAGATAAAAAAAAAAAAGAGAGAAAGGTACACACTTTTTCTATAAGCTTTTGTTTTTTTTAAAAAAAAGGCCTCAGACATTTTTGTGTAAGAAATTGGGTCAATGAAGGAGAATGAAATATTAAAAACACTTCAAGAGGAAAGGGAGCATAGCCATACAAATTAATGTCATGATCATTTATTATATCAACTATAGTAGTTACAGTAGTTGCACAGAATTTACAAGATATATCTGAAAGAAAAACACCCAAGCCCTATCTGAAACTTTACCATATGTATGTTTATATATATTTTCAAGATATCGGAAAAGATATTGGTACTTAACTTATTTTGTTTTCATGATGCTCACTATGTATATTTTATTGAAAGTGAGCATATATTATTGCACTTTATTTTTACTGCCCATGATTACTATCATCCTAACTACTTCATATAAGAAAATGTATGGGGAAAGTAATGGAAGAATATTCCTTCACTTGGTTCTCTGACTGTGGATGTGAGACCCTGACTACATAAAAAATTCCTAAGAGTGACTTTTTTCTTGGCTAGCTTGCTCTCTCATTTTCCCCAACTTAAAGTTTCAAGTTTACTGAGAAGTGAGTAGGAAAGGAATGAAGTTTTCAGACAATAACCCGAAAGGTAAGATGTGATTTCCATCACTCTGGCATTGTAATGCTCTTAATTGTTTTCATTATGGATGAATTTTCCAAATTTCTTCTTCTACTCATTTAAATCATTCTCATCCTGTAAGACCTACAATCTACTTTATGTACAAATTATATGCACTATATACAAATTATATGAACTATATCCACCCAATTGAATTATAAATTCCCAAGGGATAAGAATTCATGTTTGGTAGGAGTGGGAATAAGAGAGGGAGGAGATATATAGGACGGCACATACTCACTCAGACCTACCTCCAATGGTGGAACTAGAAATGTGCCAGGGGATTTCAACTCAAACTTACCAAGGAGGCAGGTACCAATGCCAGCACACTTGGTAAAGTGATAAATATAAATACACAACTGATCAAAAAGATAGGGTAAGTGTCGAAGAGATTACACAAATAAGACCAGTCAGTGTAAGCAAATAATGAAAGATAGAATCAAAAGGGAAAGAATGATCCTGTGGGGGAAGCAGGACACACAGCAGACACATAGAATGGCAAATGCCCGAAACAGCACTCCTGCCTCAGAATCAACCCTTGGGACATTCGGATCTGACTAAAAGGTCCATGAGAGTCTCACAGGCATGGAAAGCCATGACACAGTGGCAAAAAACAATCTAAATGAAGGATCCTGGTGAACAACACCCTAGCAGAAGGATCAGGCCATCAAGGAGAGAGGCGCCTTTCTCTGAAGGGAGGAAGGAACCTCCACTGTGATATGGCCTTGATTAAACAAATTCAGAGTTGGTGAACTCAAGGGGCTTCCATAGCCTAGACAGCTCATAGCAAGAGTCTCAGGTGATTGCTGACATCATAAATAAGAGTGCCAATTGTTAAATCAACAACGGGAGTCACTGGGTTCATGCTCCTCACGCAGGATCTCTGTCCTTAATATGTTTAACTATGAAACTCAAAAACAACACTACTAGTCGAACAATACCCTATACCTGGTTCGGTTGTGTGAGTGCAACCTGTTGAAATCCCTGCTTAGTATATACTAAGTTGATCTTCAGTATATGAAGGAAATTGAAAATGAAACGTGATGAAGGGCGGGATGGGAGAGGGAGTGGGTGAGGGGAGGGCCACGGGAGGGAGGGAGGTCAGGGTGAGGGGAAGCCACAACAATACAAAAGATGCATTTTATATTCTACTTAAAACTATTGGTTGAACTCTGTAATTAATACACAATTACTCTTAGGTGTTTAATTAATGCTATAACTAGTACTCAAATAGTATTTCACACTTTGTGTTTCTTTGTGGGAGCAAAATGTGGAAATCTTTACTTAACATGTGCTAAATTGATCTTCTGTATATAAAGATAATTGAAAATTAATCGTGATGTGAAAGGGAAGGGGAGTGGGAGTGTGAGAGGGGAGCGTTGTGGGTGGGAGGGAAGTTACGGTGGGGGAGGAAGCTATTGTAATCCATAAGCTGTACTTTGGAAATTTATGCTCATTAAATAAAAAAAATAATTCATGTTTGGGAGTTGGATGAATCTTGTAATAAGACAATATACAGAAAGTAAACACTGTGTACAAAGAGTAGTCATGTTTATTTGTTTGACCTTTCTTGAATGGTAACCCCAAGTAAATAACTTCTGCTGATTCTGTAGTGTTCCATATAGTATTTTATTCTTTAGGAATTTCATAATGGCTGTAGACCACAACACAAATGTGGGGCAGAAATGATGTAATGATTAACATAAACCCTTTGCCTCTGGGTTTATGTGGCAATACCCAACATTTATTGAGTATTTTTACTTATGAGACACTTGCTAGGTGTTTGATTTAGAATCTTAGTCACACACACACACACACACACACACAAGAACACAATGTATTAGGCATTGTTATTGCTCTTTTACAGATGAGAAAACTAGTGGTTAAAAAAAAGTGCAGGACTCAGGATCAGAATCAATCCAGGTATGTCTGACTCCAAGCTCCTATACATCAAAATAATAACAAGGAACATACTATACTGGGGCTCAGAGGCTTATGCTGTGCTGTGAAGTTGGCATCCCTTATCAGAGTGCCTGGTTCAAGTTCCAGGGACACTGTTACCACTTCTGTTCCAGATTTCTGCTACTGTGCCTGGAGGCAGCAGATGATAGCTCAAGTACTGGAATCCCTGCCACTAATGTGGTAGACCCAAATGAAGAACCTGGCTCCCTCCTGAGTTTGAACTGGCCCAGTCCTGACTGATGTGGGCATTTGGAGAGTATACCAACGCATAGAAGAACTCCCCCCCCCCCGTCTTCCCTGCATCCAAATAAATAAATAAATCTTTAAAAAATGAACATAGTATTGAGTTGATATCTAAAATTAAACTAGAATAATAAAATCAATTTAAATAATTCAAATGTCAACTGAATTATTTGTAGTGCACCAGATGATATAAAAATGCATATTTATCTAAGATAAAAGAAAGGAAATAAGAAGTATCATGGAAAGCAGAGGGTTGTTTTTGAAAATGTGTATCAAAAAAGACTTCTTGAAAGAGTTGGGGATATCAGAAGGCAAGCTACAGATAAAAACTATGACACTCTGAAACAGAAATGCTCACTTCAGGGAAACAAACATAATTGCACACAGATAGAAGGTGTCAAATACTCAAGCATTTTTTAAAAATTTATTTATTTCAGAGACAGAAGGAAAGACAGATTTCATATGCTGTTTCACTCTCCTAATGGTCAGACTTGGGCCAGAGCCAAACCCAGGAGCCAGGAACCCAATCCATGTCTCCTACATGGGTGGAAGCAACATAGCCACTTGAGCTATCGGTTAACTCCCAGTGCCTGCATTAGCATAAACTTGGAGTGAGAAGGTATAGCCAGGAATCCAACCCAGGTACTGTGATATGCAACATAGTTCAGTTATGTTCTAGGCTAGATACCTGCTGAGCACTTTTGAAAACTCCTGATTCTGGCTGCAGGAGATACGTAAAGGGATAGGGAAGTCTTGAACAGTACAGTAAGGAATACTATTCACATAGTATTCCATAAGTAACATAAAGGTCAATCTGTGCTTTCAGATAAACTGATGTGCTCTAAAGTAAAATAAACAGATCTAACAGTTGTGTTACATTGGGCTAGCACTAGGAGTGATTGGATGTGAAGAAATCAGTTAATCCAATTCTGCAGGTAAAAATAATGAAAGTGTGGATTATAGGGACCTGCATCTTGCAGAATGCATTCCATAGGCCAGAGTACAAAGGAAGAGAGTCCTTTCCAAGATAATATCAACACTGTGACTTGAGTAATGGCAAATTAATTGGTTTGAGAAGATTATAGTATTTATTTGGTATTTGTTAAGTTTTATGTGCCATCCAGACACTTAGAACTCTCTGGCCACTAAGGGTCTCCCTGGGACTGATTCATTAGTGAGCACTTGGGTTATTTGAGAAAAAGGAATTTGAAAATGATCTGGGAAGAGATGATCATGGAAATGCGGGGAATAACTAAATGGTGTTTTAAACCAACACATTTTTCCTTTTCACATCTTATTTATTATTATGGGTTGAGAGTACACCAAAAAATTAAGACTTTTTTTATATAAGCTTTCTCTAACCTTAACCAGCACATATGGAAATTTATTTTCCATGTTTGGTTAATAAAACACAAACATTCTATATTCCTAATATTTAGAAAAGAAAACAGAGAAACCCAGCCCTATAAACTTCAAAGTTCATGAAAAGATATTGAAAATCACGTCTTGAGGCAACAGGAGAAAGCATTCTAATTGATAATTTACAGAATTCCCAGCATCAACTCACAAGTGAGGAACACTAAAGAAACAATGTGCCCTTCCATATTAATTGACTTTAATCCTTTGAGCATTCTGCCTAATGAATAGATCACGTTGAAACAGTGGACAGCTGGATATCAGAGAAGCATGTGATACAACTGCATGGCACACAGATTAATTTACAAGATCAAAAACATAGCTTAGGGGAAGAACTCTTGGAATGGATTACAGATTGGCTTGGGGACAGGATACCAGTGTCAACCAGAGAAGGGGTTTGGTGGCAAACAGCAGTGTATAAGCATGGGCCAACTCCTGACAGTTGTATGCAGGATTTTCGGAGAGTTTAAATTTTACTTGTTTTAAAAATGAAACTGAGGTTGCAAGAGTGGCTAGATGGAAGAGAAATGATAATTGTTAAGCTAAGAATAGGAATCTCAAGTGAGGTCTTCCATAGCAGCACAGTAGCTGTTTGTCCCAGCCCCCAATCGGATACAATAATTCAGAGTAAACATTTAGAAATCTTTATAGCAAGTTGACAGAGTTTTGAAATTACAAATTTTATCACTTCTCAGCCTTTTGGCTAAGATCAAGTAAAATTACAAATTTAAAAAATTCTTGTCTTTTGCCATTTATAATTTGAGAAACACTGGCCTTAAAATATTCCCTTTGGTTGTTAATTAGGGTTGGAGCATGCCATGATTTTAATGTCCCCTGCAACACTTGTGTCGAATTTTAATTGCCATTATAACAGTATTCAGAGCTGGGGTCTTTAAGAGGTGAATAGGCTCTGCCTTTGTGAATGAATGAATGACCTTATCCCTGGAGGGGGGCCCTGACAATAGGGAGGTTTGGTCAGATTTCCTTTCTGTGTCCCTCAGGCTCACTTCCTCTCCCCCCAGTCATGATGTAGCCAGAAGGCCCTCACCAAATTCAGCTTCTCAGTTTTGAACTTCCCAGCCTCCTGAACCACGAGACACGTAAATTTCTATTGTTTATAACTGGCCCAGTCTACAGTGTTTTCAGTAAAAGAAAAAAGACTAAAATAGGACAATTAGTTTAGGTCGGGATAACAGGTGTAAGATTTTGTAGCAAAACATTTGTCAGGAGAATTCTCATGGATAGGGAAAAAAAAAAAAAACAAGAATGATGTTTTCAGAATCTTATGAAGAAATGACTCAGGAGACCTTGCCTGGGGCCCAGGAATCTGTATTTTTAGAAGTTCTCATGGTGGCTCTTAAAAAGGTTTGGAAACTCATCACAAGGAATAAAATTTTTAAAAAAGAGAATGAAAAAATAGAAGTGGAGAAGAAAGGGAAAATGATATGGTAAATGGAAGAACACTGAAGGGAAAAGCAGAATGGATGGAAGGTTCTAGGGCAATACAATATGTATATGAGGGTTCCTTAGTTAGAATCATAAGAAAAGTCTCAAAATTCTGAATTGTACAACTGGGGACAAAAAAATAGGAAGTGTGAAGCAAATTATTAACAAAACATGTTCCTGCTGTTGGGGGCAGGGTTGTGGTGAACAACCTGGGTGTCTGGGCTCACTTCTTCTTTTTTTTTTTTATTTATTTTATTATTTTTTTTTTGAAAGGCAGAGTGGACAGTGAGAGAAAGAGACAGAGAGAAAAGTCTTCCTTTGCCGTTGGTTCACCCTCCAATGGCCGCCGCGGCCAGCGTGCTGCGGCCGGCACACCACGCTGATCCGATGGCAGGAGCCAGGTACTTATCCTGGTCTCCCATGGGGTGCAGGGCCCAAGGACTTGGGCCATCCTCCACTACACTCCCAGGCCACAGCAGAGAGCTGGCCTGGAAGAGGGGCAACCAGGACAGAATCCGGCGCCCCGATCGGGACTAGAACCCGGTGTGCTGGCGCCGCAAGGCAGAGGATTAGCCTAGTGAGCTACGGCACCAGCCTGGGCTCACTTCTAAGTGAACTTTCTCCTACAGCCTCTCCAGAGTCCTGAGAACAGGAGCTCCTATGGAGGAAAACTGCCCCCCCTCATCCCTTCATTTGTCTTCCATTTCCTTGCCTACTACTTCCCTGATTCTCTTTTCACTGTCCTCTTTCTCTCTTTCAACATTTCTTTCATTCATTCCCCTTCTCCCTTTCACTTTCTTACTTCCCCACTCGGCTTCTTTCATTTTCTCATTCACTTTTCCAGTTTGTATGTGTGTGTACCTCCTCAGGGCCAAGATGGTGTGAGACACCTGAGGCTGAGGCTGAGGGGACAACTCAGGCACCAGCCATGCCTTCAGCTACTAGGATGACAGTCCAGGCAATCGATTAATTGATAAACCAGTAAACTCTTTCTCCAATACCATTTCTTGGTGTGTCATCTGCTTATTTCTTTCTCTTCTTTTCCCTTTATTGCCAACCACCCTAAAATCAAATTCTTTACCCTTTGAGAACCACATTTGATGCCACAGGTTACTAAAAAAATTAGCACTAGAGCTACTCTTTCGCAGACATAAATCCCAACTGAAATTTGCTTTACTAGGGAAAGGGGGTTTTTTCCTTTGGCTTCCATTAGCTGAGGTCTGTCTTGTTCTCACATGGTGACCTGAACTGCTTCACACATTAGCCATTCTACTTTGCTGTGTTCAAAGTAATGCTCAGTCCTACTGCCTGGCTTTAGAACTCAAGTCTTACAGATCGCTTGCCTCATAACTATTCTAACCTTCAGGCACTCATTCTGTGCAAATATTGATATACATATTTATATTTCTCCTACTTTGTTATCTACCACTGTGTTGTAAATTATCCCAAGGTTTAAAAGCTTAAAACACCAAAAATGCACTTGCTCACTTTTTTGCATGGGTCAGGAAGCCAGGAACATGTTAAAAGGCTGTTCCTGATTCAGGAACTCCCAGAGCATTGCAGTTATGATGGCAGCTGGGGCTGCAGCCATTTGAAGGCTTGACTGGGGACAAGGAGTCAATTTCCAAGACAGCTCAACTGCATGACTGTTGGCTAGAGACCTCTATTGCAGGTTCTTGACAGGAGGTCTTCATACCTCCCTACATGGACCTTTCATAAGGCCATATAAATGTCTAAACATGGCACCTTGCTTCCACCAGAAGATCCAAGAAAAAAAGGAGACAGAAGTCCCAAAGCTTTCTGTGACCTAGTATCAGAAGATGTATATGATCACTTCTACTTTATTTATTTGTTCTGAGTCACTAAATCCAGACATACACAGAAGGGGAGGAAAATTAGGCCCCGCCAGTACAATGAAGGAGTAGCAATAATATCGAGCAAATGACATCTAAATTCATATCATTATCCTCTGTATCTAAGTCACTGTTACACTGCTTAATACAATTGCTAGTTTCTTCTGAAATCTGTTAATAATCCATCCAATACATATGTAATTCTGAGATAAAAATCTCACTCATTTTAAATAATTTAACATTTTCTTTTTTTATATTTTATAAATTTTATAATTTTTTATATTTTATAAATTTTTTCTATTTTTTTATTTGAAAGGCAGAGTTACAGTGAGGCAGAGGCAGAGAGAGAGACACAGAGAGAAAGGGGGGGGGGTCTTCCATCCGCTGGTTCACTCCCCAATTAGCCGCAACAGCTGCAGCTGCGCAGATCCAAAACCAGGACCAGAAGCTTCTTCCAGGTTTCCCATGAGGGTGCAGGGGCCCAAGAACTTGGGCCATCTCCCACTGCTTTCCCAGGCCATAGCAGAGAGCTGGATCAGAAATCGAGCAGCTGGGACTCCAACCCACACCCTTATGGGATGCTGGCACAGCAGGAGATGAATTTACCCAATACACCACAGTGCTGGCCCCCAACATGTTTCCATGGAAGTGGGGAAAGTGGCAGGGGGAGCCGCCCCTCCACGGAGGTGGAGGGGTCGGCAGCCAACCCGGGAAGGACCAGCAGCAAACCCGGGAAGGGCCGAGCAAACAAAAGTACAGCACAGGGTCCAGTGTCGTTCCTCCGCGAATGGGGGAGCGACAATTTTCTGTCTGATACCATTCCTCTTCACTAAGTCTACATCAATTTGACCAAAAACAAACAAAAAAAACAGCATTTGTCCTAAGAAACTATGACAATTGTGCTCCCATTTCTGTTATGAATTCACCAATATTTATCAAATCAACTGTATAGCACTGCTTCTTTTGTCTTTATTTATTTATTTGACAGGTAGAGTTATAGACAGTGAGAGACAGAGACAGAGAGAAAGGTCTTCCTTCTGTTGGTTCACTCCCCAAATGGCCACTACGGCAGGCATTGCGCCAATCTGAAGCCAGGAGCTTCCTCCTGGTCTCCCATGCGGGTGCAGGGGCCCAAGCACTTGGGCCATCTCCACTGCTTTCCTGGGCCACAGCAGAGAGCTGGACTGGAAGAGGAGCATCTGGGACTAGAACCCATATGGGATGCCGGCATCGCAGACGGAGGATTAGCCTAGTGTGCCATGGTGCCGGCCCCTAGCACTGCTTCTTAGAATCAAGCTTTTCCCCCAAACTAAAACTCCTATTTCCTCTTTCCTCTATCATGTCAACAAAAGAATTATTAGCCATGCTTCAAGAGAAGTCATGATCAATCAATCTGAAGTTCAGAGAAAACACAGGCAGCAGAGGAAGTATTGTTTTAAGTCTACAGGAATGTCTTCTGACTGGACACTAAATGGAAGAAGGACCATATCTCTTCTGTTGACTGATGGATAACCAGTACCTAAAACAGTGCCTGGCACATAGGGGCTCATAAACAAAATTTACTACCATAACAACAAATAAAAATGAGTGAGTAGTTAAGTGAGTCAAATGATGTATTATCTGTAGGATTCACCTTGAAAAGTTGCCACTGACAAGTATGATGCTCTCGTTCCCCCACTTCCCTAGGCTGCAATAATGTAACTAATCACCTTACATATTCTCTCAGAGCCAATCTATTATTCATTTTCATGTTCTCATTTATCCATCATTCATTTACTTTGAAGCAGGTACATGTGAATTACTAACTTAGGAGCCATTTACTCAATTGAAAACTAAATTCCCATAACTTTATTGTGACATCCAAGAGAAAACATATAACATTATTAAAAATGTTGACTTTGTGGGACACATAGCTTAGGTAGGCTGAAAATAATCACATCATTGATCCTCATGTAACAGACACATTCAGTAACATAAACCACATTAGAGCCCCTGTTTTGTTTTCTATCCAAAACATGAGTTCATTTCATTTGTTCAACAAATGATTTGTTATGTCTTCCGTGTAGCTAGCTAATAAGAAAAAAATAGCTACTGTCTCTTTCAAGAAACTCAGTTCTAGGGCATGCCAAACAAACCAAAATGTGATTACAACTAATTTCCCAGTCAAAATAAAATTTTACAATTAAAAACAAGAAAAGAAAATATGACCCAATTAATAATATGCAGATAAAAATTTCTCACCTACAACTGAAGAGAAAGTATATTGACATAGTTAAAAATGACTGCTTCATGGCTATGTAAAATCACTCAGTGCACACTGAATGGTCGTAGAGTGTGCTGACTATGCCCTTGCTTTTGGAGGCTTTCATCTGTTTCTATCTACTGCAAACCAGTTCCATGCAACTTCCATTCATGCCAAAATGGGAAGGCATTTGACAGGATATCATCTACATGGATAAATGTTGTCTGGAATAATTTGCATCTATGAAAGGAGTTACTTTATTTAAATTTGGTCATTTTAAAGTAGAAGCTATCAAGCCCCTCCAGGATTCAGAAGGGCCCTTTCAAAGTGGATGATTTGACTGAAGGAAAGGAAATAAGTATGTCAATGAGATATTTGCACATCTATTCACAATATTTGTGTATGCACTCACAATAATCATGATATGGAATCAAACTAGGTGTCCATCAACAGATGAATGGGTAAAGAAACGGTGGCATACAGGCACAATAGAATATTATCTGACTTAAAGATAAAATGCTATCATTTGCACCAACACAGATGGTTCTGGAGGGCATGAGGTTAAGTGAAGCAAGTCAGGCACAGACACAGAAAGACAAAGAACATACAATTGTATATCTGGAGCCGGAACAAGTTGATTTCATAGAAGTGGAGAGCATAAGAGTCATGACCACGGCCTGGAAAGGGCATAGGGAAGGAGGCTAGAAAGAGGCTATTTACTACACAGACAAATACAGTCAGATAAGATAAGTAAGTTTCAGTCTTGTACATCACAGCAGGGGACGGTAGTTAGCAATATTTTATCTTTCAAAATAGCTAGAAAAAGGGATTTTAAATGTCTCCAACACAAAGATATGATACATGCTTGAGATTATGGATATACTAATTACCCTAATTTGATTATTACTGATTTTATACATGTATTGAAAATTTACTTTGTATGTTATAAATTTGAACAATTGTATGTCAACTGAAAATGCAATAACTATGTTTATATATATATATATATATATACGTACATACATATGGATATAAATGGGTGATTTCAGAAGAGCTTAATAAAATACTAAAAGTCTCATAAAAGACTTAATTAGAAACGGAATGATAAAGGTATAAGCAAACATAATGAAACATGCAGTTTCACAGAAATAGGAAGAGTACGTGTCATTACCCTCAGCGATAATGTCAGGGGGAGGAAAGAACCTGAAGGAAAAAGCCAGAGAAAGTGTTGTAAGCAGGTCGCCTGACATAGGCAATGACGCTGGCTTATGTCAGTAGCTAGTACTCAGAAAACACATAAGGAACCAGGAAAATAACACCCAATGTTACTGTCCTCCCTCAGAACTCACATTAGTACTACTCCTTGGACAAACACAAAGAGAAACTGGAAGGGAAGAGAGAAGATGGAATGCATTTTAGGCCCTTAGGCACTCAGGCGAAAGGACTAATGTGGAGGTCTAACCTGGAAAAGCAAGCAGAAGTACACAACAAGGTCAATCACCTTTTCTTCTGAACACTCACTTTGATCTTTTGTTTGGACAAAAAGTTGATCTCCCCAGCAAAGTCCAAACAGCTACTTCTCATGATCACATTCTGATCAGAAACATAAATTATCAGCCATCATCTGTCCCCCCCCCCCCATGGAAGTTGGTGGAAGAATGAGGAAGGGAAGGGAAATGGAAGCAGTTAAATATAAAACAGAGTTCCTGCCATCTTCGCTTCTATAGCTGCTCCTAAGTTCTGTATTGGCAATCATAGTTGATACTGTTCACTTTCTATTTTCCTTACTCTATGTCAGCACCTTAGTGAGACAGAGTTTTTTTTTTTAATAAACGGACCCAAATCATCATTTCCTGGGAATAAGAATCCTTGGTGATCTTCTCTTTATTGGGTTTTCATTAATTAGGACAATTAAGCAAGAAAACACTAAGAGATGCCCTAGTGAACTAGTCTTCTGCATTCCAAATATAGTTCTCTTTGCTCATACTGAGCAGTGACTCTTTTACTGGTGTGCTAATTTAGAGGCATGAAGAGCCAAGAGACAGACACAGATCTATCCACAAGAGAACACAGGTGTTGTCTTGGAATAGGGTTATACTTTGATACAAAATGTTCTTTGGTTGGAGACAGTGTTGGGTGGAATTCCATGACAAGGTAGAAATATAAATTGGCAAGTGGAAATAATACTGGCCAAAATTTTCCAGGCAGAAAAGATAAAACTCCTGAAATTTGAAAATATTCTAATGAAAACAAGCATTACCCTAGCCATGAGGGGAGGGATCAAGTGTAACCAGTTGGCTACCAGGTAGCCAGATGGTTCATCCAAGAATTGTTCCTGAATCAAGGCTCAACTCCAAGCTCTCTTGGCAGAAGTGCACTCAGCAGGGAGAGTCACAGGGTGACCAGATATTCAGACAAATCCTCCAGGAATTATTTCCATATCAGGGTTCTCTGGGCAGGCAGTGGCACACAACAGTAGTATTAACAACAGGAGCTTTGGTGAGGGCATGGTGTTGACTATACAGTATCTGTTTTCTGATTGAGATGTAGTTTTATATGACTGAAGAGACTCAGAGAAGTTGGGGGACTGCCTACCAAGTCTGTCAAAGAATCAAACTTCTCTCCTAAATACAATTCCCAGTCATCTTGGAGTTTCCTAAGAAGGTGTCATTATTCAGGGTAATGTATGAAGTTTCAGCAGGTCCTTCCTCAGGTGAAGGATCCCTCTTTTTTCAAAGTTTGGAGGTCCTGGTATTTTGTCAAATGAGAAGGTAAAAAGAAGATATTACATTTTGGATTAATCACAGTTTCCCTAACTTCCCTTCCAGAATTGTGGCACAATAGACTTTCTCCACTCTTCATGGAGGAGGTATATGAGCATTACCTGTGATCATAATGGAACTGTCCCCTAGACCTAATATTCAGAATATGCATTTTAACAACATCCCCAGGTGACTGAGATCCATATTAAAGTTTGGGAAGTACTGCCCTAGACTCCTTTTTCCAGTCTTCATTGCCACTGGAGTTCCTCATATGACCTCTGTTCTGTAAGCAGATACACCTGCATGCACATAAAATGCAGAGGAATAAAGTGAACAATTTTGTGGAGCAGCAGTCTTCAAGCTTCAGCCAGTATCAGAAATCCAAATCATTAGGCTTCATGCCCAGAGTGCCTGATTACATAGGTTTGGGGTTAGAACTGATAATCTGCCTGTCTAACAAATCCCTGGGTAATGCTGATGCCTCTAGTTAAGGGACCACACTTTGGAAACCACTCTCACACAGCAAGAGGTGGGGGAGAACCTTCTGAGGCCAGCAGTGGTGGCAACACTTACCCTGTGCAACAGCCTCCTGATTGTGGCAGAAGCACTGGGGTTCTGAGGCCAATGGCAGCAGCAGCTTCCCAAGTGAGCCAGTTTTCTGTGTGATTCTGGGCTTTATTCCCAGAAACCCAGCCTAGAGTCTGTACTCTAACTCTCCCAATAATTCTGTGAACTATCATAAATTCCTTTCCAAATAAACATGTTAGGTCAGATTCTGTTGCTTATAACTAGGAATCCTGACCAATGTTAATCTTTGATCCCTTAACAAAGAGTTCTAGAGGCTATTTTTATTGTTCAGCCTACTTTACCTGAATAGGCAAAGAGATAGAAGAGATGAAAAACCTTAACCAAAAATGAGAGTACAAAAATAGTGCCACTTGTGTCATATACTTTACAATATAACTATTGTAGCAGGTGACTGAGTGCAGCATGTTTCCAAGTTGGGTGAGCAGCACTCTGCATCTGGCAATCTCAAGAGAGCCTAAACCCAATATCGGAGGCATGACTACAACCTGCATTATATAAATTTTAAGGGAGATTAACACAGTTGTTTAAGTCTTATTCATTTATTTGTTTGCTTGTTTTTTTGTTTGTTTGAAAGACAGAATGGCAGGGAAAGAGCTAGAGAAAGAGCTTCTATCCTCTGATTCATTCCCCAAATGCCTGCCTCAACCAGTACTGGGGAAAGACAAAGCCGGGAGCCAGGAACTCCACCAAAGTTCCGTATGTGAGTGTCAGGAACCAAAGTACTTGGGACATCATCTGCTATCCCCCAGATGCATTAGCAGAAAACTGGATCAGAAATAGGTAGGACTCAACTATAGGGATATGGGATGCAGATATCCCAAGTGGTAGATTAATCTGCTGCACCACAATGCTTGCCCCAAAAGATCATATTTTTAAGATTTATTTATGTATTTTGGAAGCCAGAGTTACAGAGAGAGACAGAGAGGAAGAGAGAAAGGGATGTTCCACCCGCTGGTTCACTCCCCAAATGACCACAATGACCAGGAACCAGAAACTTCATCAGGGTCTCCAACGTGGATGGCAGGGGCCCAAATATTTGTGCCAACCTCTGCTGATTTTCCCAGGAACATTATCAGGGAGCTAGACTGGAAAAGGAGCACTTGTACCTATAGGGGCTGCTAGCATTGAAGGGAGCATCTTTACCTGCTACACCACAATGCTAGCCCCTAAAAAATCATATTTACAACAACCACTGAGAAACAATCTCTATTTGATATCCAAATCATACCATGAATTAGCAAGGAAATGTCTGACCTTTGATCACGCATAAATATATATATTTGAAATAATTTTTCAGAGAATATGAACCTGATTATGTGTACTAAATATTCATCCTCTTAGAAGCAGAACCTGCTACTGAGTCATGATATCTTTGTCAAGTGTTTGCTCCCAAAAATCACCACCACAATCTGTTGATAATCAAAGCTGAGTTTTTTTTTTTACTGTATATGGAAGGATGCCACCTCTCCCTGTGCCCACCACCACCACCACCACCACCAAACCAAAATGCATGAGCAGTGTCTCAGAGAGGCAAGGCCAGAATTTATGGGAAATTGAGATTTGGCCTCAGGTGGGTCTGTGATTTGGGTGTTGAAGATGGGACTATAGAGGGAGTTGGGCAGGACTGAAAAAGGATTTATACACAGCAAAGCAAGGATCTTAGAGGCAAGTTTCACAGAACTTGAGGGTTCACACAGTTGGTGCTTTCTATTAAAGAATTAAAGCCATTAGCCTGGTCAATTATTTCATAGAAAAATAAAATAATGTTAATACAAGCAGCAAGTTGAAGAGAATATATTCAGTTTTCAGTGTCTAAGCTTTGTGGGAGCAGTCTCCTCATTCTACTAGAAAGTGAAATTCTCCAGGAAAGGAACCTTATACCATCAGTGCCTAGTAACTAGCACTCAAAAATGTTTGCAGATGAATGGATGAATCTATTTGCAACGGGTTGGTCTGGACCCTTATAGAAGCACTCAAGGGTCTAGTCAGAAATGGATCTATCAGATATTTTGTCATGTGGCAAAGAATGTCCTAGATATAATACAATACCAACAGATAGCCAGGATTCTGGAGTTAAAAGGAGAGTAAGTCACCTAATTTTAGCCTGAAAGGTAGATGGAGTTCCTTCTATAAATTATAATTTGTAGAATCACTAAGTTCTAGATATGAAGAAAATCACAGCCTGTGACAGGATTGTGGTAGTCCTGGTTGGAAGACAGCCAGGGTGGATCAGTAGGGAGATGTGGTTTCCATGTATCCCAAAACGCTGCACTGTGGCATATGATTATGATTAACATCAGCCTCTTTGGAAGACCGAAGGGGGAAATCTTGAATTTGAATAAATATATATTCAAAATCCTGAGAAATCACTAAAATTGTTAGTAGCTAAATGAAACTTTCTTCTTTAGATGTAAAAGGAGGCTTAAAATTAAGTCTAGTTATGGAAAGATAAATAAAGTAATATTTTTCCATCTCTGTGACTCACGCAATTTGTACATTGCTACACAAACATATATTTTCCCTCTCCAATAAAAGATTAGGCTCCAAAATTCCCTGTGCCAGGAGAATTCACATTTCCAAAATAAATAAGCCTTTAAAGAAAGATAAGACTGGGCCACCAAGGTTGTGAATAAAGCTATGAAAGTTATTATAAATGTTTTTCTTTCTTGAAAACCAAACAATGAAGATGGTAAAGTAAAATCTCTTCCTGCCATTTTCAACAAGATATCTGTGTATTTATTTGTTGGCAAATAATTTGTCTCTGCAATGAACTGTACATGTTGTTTTATACCTGAAAGCTAAATGTCTGTCTGGATGAGTGGATGACTCATTAACTCCAGTCTTCTACATTACATGGTGGCCACAAATACATAGTAACTTCATTGGAAAAAGTCCTAAACAACTTTTATTTGAGTTACCTTAGTATACAAAACAGTACCACCTCTCAGGTCTACCCACTCACAGAATTTTTACTTTGCTCATGAAAATTTCATTCTAGAACACATGTACCTGTCTTCCTTCTAGCCAACGGGATGCATTTCTAACTCTACCTTGGACACCTTGGTTTCTTCCCAAGCTGCATTTGAAAATCTTTCTCTTGCTTTACCACCTGCTTTTCCTCCTTTTTGCTTTTTCAACTCTCAACTCCTTACTCCCTGTTTTCCAAATTATCCCCAACAGGTGTGCATCTAATCAAATAAGATTCCTCTGACTGTGGAAAAGTGCACAAAAGTAAACCCGCATATGTACAATTTCATGAAAAGGAAATTGCATTTGGTAAGGGCTTTTTGTAAATGCAATTATGTGTGAAAAGTGTTACAGTCGTGCTGTGGACAAAGTGCTAGGAAAGCACTTGAGGAAACTTTTAAGTTTAAGCACCAGACAGCTGGAGTCAAGAGGAATGCGTTGTAGCAGAAACCTATGCCAGAAGAATTCACATTTCTAAGTCAGAAGTCTTTGAAGGAAAAGAAATAAGATTGAACAACCAAAGCTCTGAGTAAAGCTTTTAAAGTTATTTTAACTAATTTCTAATCAAACTAGATCTGTGCCTATAAATACACTGATAATAAACCACAATTATATTAATTTGTTTCATTTATTTATCCACTTATTCAATGAATAATATCAAAAATATAATATGCTCTTATTTCTGTGTGGAGTACTAGCATTACATAAGCAAGCAAATACACACCTGACCCTGCGCTCATGATCCTAGCTCCCTAGCCTCCCCATGGAACAGCTACTTTAACCAAGAGAGAGCAGAAACTTTCCCAGGGAGGGGAATTCTTCAAATCACTGTGTTTTGAAAACTAAACAATCATTATGAGAAAGATCAAATTTTTGCTCTCACATTGAATGTTTTATATTATTCCATAATTTTTACCTGGGCACTTTTTTTGCTAATATTTTAAAATCTAATCTTTAGCTTTTGTCCCTTTCAGAAAGTTGGCTACTAGTGAAATATCAATGTTTTTATGCCAATAAAGTCTAAAATCATTGTTGTCAATAGGTAGGTCATAAACTTCCAATTTCTGTAGGATTCATAATCTCCTCTATCCATGGTTTGAAGGAATAGTCAAAATTCATTGAATTGATTCACTCAATGATTCACACAAACATTCATGAATGCATGATTTCATTTCAGCAAACATTTGGTGAGCAATTACAATATGGTTGGCTTTGACCTGTGCCCTAAGGATACATAATATAATAAGGCATAGACAATGCCAAATAACTATGGCTACCACTACTACTAATAATGGTAAAAGAAAAAATAGTAGTAATAATAATTCAGTATAGGAATATCAGTGCTATTAAACATGAATAAATTACTTTTGGAGCAATGATTAACCAATATTGCCAAAGTAGATTGTTCAAGACTTCACAGAAGAACAGATATTTGATCTAGTCCTCAATAAATTCACTGTATTTTGTCCTAAGATATGTTACTTACCTTGACCAACCTATTGAAAAACATGTTGTTAAACGCTTCCAATTTTTCCAAAAGAATGAGCAAGCTACAGGGGCTACTGATTGACTAACTATCCTAATTAATGCTTTGCTGTGAGTAGCTTCCTGACTTCTTCATAAAGTTAGTCAAGTTGGTGTTCATGAATGTTTTCTCTCGGTGCACAGAGTGACATCAAAAGGTGGCATTTCTGAAGTTCAGTTACATCAAATTCTAACCAACTGTACTTCCACTAATGAGCATCACATAAAATATATCAGACAAATAGTTGTGCCACTAATTATTGTGTAGGGCAGAAAATTAGTGATAATCTTGATATTCAATACATAACCATGCTAGCTTAGCTTGAAGATAGAAAACTATGAGCTGTTTATCTTTGGAGGAAAAAAGTATGCAATTTTAAACTGTAAAGATAGTTCCCTTTAGCCGGCGCTGCAGCTCACTAGGCCTCCACATGCGGCACCAGCACCCTGGGTTCTAGTCCCGGTTGGGGAGCCGGATTCTGTCCCGGTTGCTCCTCTTCCAGTCCAGCTTTCTGCTGTGGCCCGGGAGTGCAGTGGAGGATGACCCAAGTCCTTGGGTCCTGCACCCGCATGGGAGACCAGGAGGAAGCACCTGGCTCCTGGCTTCAGATCGGCACAGCGCACCAACCACAACATGCCAGCCGTAGTGGCCACTTAGGGGGCGAACCAACAGAAAAAGGAAGACCTTTCTCTCTGTCTCTCTCTTTCTCTCACTGTCTAACTCTGCCTGTCCAAAAAAAAAAAGAAAAGAAAAGATAGTTCTCCTTATGAAATTGACACAGGAATTGAACCAATATCTATTATTTTTCACTCTCACAAAATTATCTCATAAATATTCTGAAAAGTTACTGGCATCTGACAGGTAGGCAGATACCCACAGTGATGGGCCACAGTCAGGAAGAAAGAAAAATCTCCATGATAAGGGCAAAGGGAGGTTTCCAAAAACCTTCTGTATACCCTCACTCCAGTCATATAGTCTCATTGGCAATGGGAGATCACTGGGGAAACCTGAAGTCTTCAGAAACTTGTCCAACAAAGGGCCACAAGCCTCTTGACTCCTGTTGAGTGTGAGTCATAAGTTGTAGACTTTACCTACAACAAAAGACCCTTGTTCTTTTCTTTTGTCCATTAGCATTTCTTCATGGTCACTATCAGCTCTTGACAATCACACAGGCTACTCTCTTGGGAGTCAAGGAAATAAGTCTATCTTGATTTTTTTTTAATTTTATTTAAGGTAAACAAATTTCATGTTTTTCATTTAGGAACATAGTGATACTTCCCGTCCTACCCTCCTTCCCACCCAGGCCTCCATCCTCCCTCTCCCTGCCTTTCTTATTCCTTCTCTTAATGTTTACAATGATGTACTTTTAGCTTATTTTATCCTCCTAAGATTAACCCCACGTGAATTAAACACTTCAACAAATTGTAAAAAGAAAAGAACACTGTTTCTCAAAAGTAGAGGCAAAGGCTATAAACAATCATCGAAGCTCAAACTGTCAATCTCACTTCTATACATAACATTTTCAGTACTCTATTAGTTACCACACATCAGAGAAAATATACAGCATTTGTCTTTTTGGCACTGGCTTATTTCTTTAAGTATAATGACTTCCAGTTGCATCCATTATGTTGCAAAAGACAGGATTTCATTCTTTTTTATGATTGAGTAGTATTCCATACTATATAAAAGGATTCTAAACCATTAAGTTGCAATGCAGCCATTCTCAACATCTCTCAAGTACATCTGAATAGAGACCCCCACTTGATCACTCCTCAGATGGCTACAATGGCTGGAGATAGGTCTGACCAAAGTCAAGGGCCAGGAACTCCATCCAGGTATGTAGGTCATCATCTGCTGCTTTCCCAGGTACATTAGCTTGGAACTAGCTAAGAGGTGGAGCAGCCAGGACTTAAACTGACAATCTAATATGGGATATTGGTGCCCTAGGCAGCAGCTTAACTCACTGTGCCATAAAGCTGACTCCAATGCCAAAATCTTAGAAAAATACAAACTAAAAATGAGGAAGTAAACATGATCACAGAAAACCCTACTAAAAACTGATCTTATATTTAATAAAAAAAAGACAACCTGTGAAAAGGAAGAAAAGGAATCAGACCTTTGATCTTACACCATCATTGTGCACCCTTAAAAATATAAACAATAAGATATAATATGGTGCTACAGCTTCAGCATCATCCTGTTTTCTTTTGTGATCCGAGTGCTGTTTCTATAACATTGCTGTACCCTACAATCTTTCTAATCCTTTCCATGAAATAATTGGAAAGGAAGGTATTGAAATGTCAATGCACATTGTACCATAGAAAGCCTGATCCCCAAATGTGAAAGGTTACATAGAGACAAATTAGAAAACAGTGATTGCTTAAAATAAATTTTTGCTGTTCCTATAGTCATGTGGCCACTTCTGGTTGTGATGAATGCTTAGGAAAATGGTCTATTAAAGAAGATTGATAGGTTTTAGAAAACACTAACAGTATCTGCCTTAAGTACAGAATTAATCTACTAGATTAATTGCAGATAGATCTTAGAATTTCCTCACAAGCTGGCACATCACTATGAAAAGGTCTGTCCATTGTTCCAGGCTATAGTATATGCAACTTGATCACCTGGAATAGGAACAAGCTTAAGTGCTAGAGCAACATTCTCAAAACATTCAGGCTCTTTTTATGGCCAATAATTTGTAAAATTCCCTTTGTTACTCTGAAATTACATTCATGTCAAATATCAGATAATTACACAAATAATTTACAAAATATTAGTTTTATATATTAGTATAATGTCTTAAACAAAATAAAAGGCACAAAGAGATATAATTTACAATAAAATGATATGCATCTCTATCTGGAAAAGCTCAGGTATTATAACAAGAAGCCATATGAACTAGTCAGATGTTTGTGTCTATACTTAGAAACCACATGAATGTGACAACCACAAATGGAGTCAGGTACAGGTGTATTGCACTGGCAACTAAAATATCACAAATGGCGTTGCCATTGGTGATGTGATTTTCTGAAATGGTGAGCAAGTTCTGATAGAGTTTCTAACAAAACAAATTATCTTCCCTTAATTTATAATGTAGTTTTTTTCCTAGAAATTTCACTGTATATTAAAACTATGCTAGGATACTTTGTGATTATAGTTTTTACATCCAAATAGTTTTAAGTAGATTTTTTACTTACATGAATATGTGGCGGAATATTCGAAAGTTGTCTGGGATATAGAAATACATTTGGGGCTGTTCAGCACATGGCAGGATGTCTGGAATCAATGACCATACACACTGTTATTGATCCAAAAATCACAACAAGCAAAGATGCACCCACAAATTTCAAAGTGCCACCAAGGTGTGGTACAGTCATTGATAAGAATCACTTTGAAAAGGAAGGCAAGTGTGGTTAGTCTACAGAGAACAGAGAGGAAGGTGGTGGGAAATGACTCAGAGAGAAATGGAAGAACCAGATTATGCTGCTGTTGCTTTTGCTACTGTTGTTGAGTATTAAGGAACACAGAGAATTTCAAGAAGTAAGAAATATGATGTATAATTTTAAAATATTTCTCAGTTTTCTGTGTACAAAATGGTTCATAAAGATGTAGGAGGAGAGGCATGAGGAGGTTGTTGCAGTAGATTGGGGGAAAATGATAGTGTCTTGTACTAGAGTGGAAAGGAGGGACTTGAGAGAACTGTTATATTCAGAATTTAACTTTGAGATGGAGGTGAGAGAACTTGCTTATGGAGTCAGATGTGGGAGGTGAGGAAAAAATAAATCAAGACATGCTCATAATTTTTGTTTGAGTAGCTAGGAAATTTTTGGCATTCTCTAAAGTTTTAAGTGACAAAAGTAGGAGTTTTGTTTGGCTCTGGGCATGGTAAGATGCTTACTAAATATGCAAATACAAGTGTCACAAAAACAGTTGTATATATGATTCTGGAGCTCAGTGAAGTGGTCAAGATAATTGAGTGGATTAACTTAAGAAGAATACGTAGATGGATTGGACTTTGGCATAATCATAAATGGCACCAGAAAATGGGTTATTAAAGGAGACTAAAAAGTAGTAACAGATGAGTTAGCAAAATACAGTGGTACTAGAATCTAGAAAAGGAAACTTTCTTTAAGAAGAGAGCACATCACTGTTGAATTATGCTGAAAAGTTGAGTGACAGGAGTGTAGAGAAGTGACCACTGGTTTTGCGTCCTAGAGGTTATTGCAGAGTTTCATAAGGGCAGTTTTAGGGTAGTAATAATGATGGAAATTCCACTTAAGTCAACGAGAGGAGGGAGGCCTCAGGAAAAAGAAGCCACAACGACATCCAGCTCTTGGAAAAGTATTTGCAAAATTTTACTAACAATAATTATACATATCTATGAGGTGAAGTATATTTCAAAAACATGTAACTAATATGTAATGACCACATCTGGGTGATCAACATTTCCCCTTCTTTGACATTACTTTATGATTAGAGACTCAGAGCTCATTTCTTCCATTGGCTCATAAAATATATAACAGGTTATTGTGAACTATAACCGTACCTCTATTTTGTGTAACACTATGAATTTATTCCTTTAATCCAGCTCTAATTTGAAAAGTTTTGATGAGAAATAGAGAAGGTAAATAGGGTAGTAACTGAAAGAAAATATGGAAATTTAATTTTTAGGTGGAAGCTATTTGAAAAACTGTGTGTGCTGATAGAAATCAATCAGTGGAGGGGAAGTGATGGTTATTGAAAAAGATTAAGATATATGAAGTATTAAAAATAAGAACTTAATCAAGCTGTGGATCTAGTAGGAGCTGAGAAGTGGGAAGTGTATCAGACTCTGTTAGTGCTCTGCCCACCTCCTCTTGGCATTCACATCCTGAAGACTGATTACCAAGGAATACATACAACTTTATGCATACCTTCTGTTTTGCACAAAGGAACAAAGTTGGCCCATGTGTAGAACAAACTGAAAGTATCAAGGAGTCAATTCTCCCCCAAGTAAGTTTCAACCAATGATGGATATGTAATTGGTAGATAAACACACCAGCATATTCACTACTATCTAAACATGACATTGAGGAAATTTCCACACTATTTCTCAGAAATTTCCAGGCAGGATTAACTTCAGATACCCACAACAGTAACTTCTTTAAAGCACATTTTTTTCACCAAATAAGAAGTTTATCAAGTAAAAAGCAAAAAGATCCTAGTTTAATGGAAATATAGATGATGGCTATAAACAACAATTGAATGGGAAAAAAATGACCATTTCACCCATATACAGTAAATTTTAAAGTAATCACAGATCATTAAAACTAACACATATTTTATTGACTTCCTGCCTTTTCAATCTTATTTCTTTAATTCCCTGCCAGTGTTTCTTGGGATGATTTCTCAAATAAATTATTTGCAACCGTATCCTTTCTCTCTCTCTCTCTCTCAAATGAATGAATGAATAATAAATAAATAAACATTTTTAAAATACTGGAAGGGAATATTTCAAAAGGTTGAGAGTAACTTTATCACAATGTGTCAGAGGCAGAACAACAGTAAATTGTTTTCTACTCTTCCATATTTTGAAAATAACCTAAAATGATCATATATTACAATAAGCTTTAAAACAATTTTTAAATAACAGAAATTTATCCACTTTTCATACTCATGAAGAAAAAAGTACCTCCCTAGGAATTTTAAAAGTTTAATTCTTAAAACCCTCTGCTAGTACTCTCATAGAAATAATCTAACAATTTTTGAAACATCTTTAGCATTTAGGACTTATTTTTAGAGATGCATTTTGTTAATTGACAGAGTCACACAAAGACAGAGAGGTTTTCTATCTGCTGGTTCACTTCCCAAATAGAAGCAACAACCAGGGCTGACCCAGGCCAAAGCCAGAGCTTCATTCAGGTCTCCCACACAAGTGGCAAGGGCCTAAGCATTTAGGCCATCTTCCACAGCTTTTTCCAGATCATTAACAGAGAGCTGGATCAGAAGCAGAGCAGCTGGGAGGCCAGACTTGCAGGTGGAGGCTTCACCTTCTGTACCAAAACACTGGCCCCAGCAAGTAAGACGTTTTCAACTGAAATTTCATATGGAAGCCTGACACATAACGTATTTAAAACATGAAACTTAAAAGGGTACATAATAAAAATTAAAAATTAAATAGTTAAAAACAGAGCTTTCTGCTTGAAGCAAGGTTGGAAACAAAAACATGCCACTCAGACTCTGGAACACTCTCACACTCCATCCTGCTCTCCCAGAGCAGCTTTGATATGTGACTATAGCACCTGAGCTATAGTAGATAGCAAAGTTTGAAAACCATGATCTCATGCAAACATGATGAGAACCAAGGAAACCCAAGGTCTATAATCTACAAAGTGAAACCCAAAACATATTTGAAACCTTCCAATCCTAAAGACATTGTGTGTGCATGTATTTTTCAAAAATATAAATTGGTTCTAAAATATCTAATACACAATTTCTTAATAATTTGGAAAAGTGACATTTTAAATTTTTTTATCCTTTTTATTTTTTTCTTATTTCCCATTCCCTTCTTCTTTTTCGTCAACCTCATTTCTTTTTTTTTTAACTTTTATTTAATGAATATAGATTTCCAAAGTACAGCTTATGGACTACATTGGCTTCCCCCACCCCACCCCCGATTCGTCAACCTCATTTCCATGTTTGCTTCAGAGACCGTGACAAGCAGCTTAAGACCACTTAGTGGTTGTTCCCACCCACTTGGTGGCCTGAGCAGTGGGCACTGCAGACCAGTCTTAGGTGGAGGGCTGAGCACTCCAGTCTTCAGTGGGGAACTGCTGAATAGGCACAGAGGGCACCTGCACGCTTTCGGACCAGTCAGCAACCTCAGGCTGAGTAGCAGTGAATTCGGGCGCTGGGGCTCTCCATTTGCCCTGAAACTCCTCCTTGGTCACAGCTTTTTCAGCGGTGGCCTGCTCTTCTTTTTCAATCTCTTCAGGATCTCTGTAGAAATAGAGATCAGGCATGACCTCCCAGGGGTATTTATGGGAGATGGTACCACGCATGCGCAGAACCTCCCAGGCCAGCATCCACATCAGACCCATGGAGTGGCCTCCCTTGTTGCATGGGATGGCAATGTCCACGTAGCACAGAGGAGAGTCTGTGTTACACAGAGCAATGGTAGGCAGGTTCACTTAAGATGCCTCTGTGAGAGGCTGGAGGTCAGCCCGAGGATCAGTAACCACCAGAAGCCGTGGTTCCCAGAAGGCTGCCTGGATCTGGTTAGTGAAGGTTCAAGGTGTGAAGCGGCCAGCAATGGGAATAGCTCCAGTGGCAGCAGCAAACTTCAGCACAGCTCTCTGGCCAGTGTTCCTGGAGGATATCACACTGACATCAGCAGGGTTTTCAATGGCCACAATAGCACGAGCCGCCAACAGAAGCTTCTCCCAGGTCCTCTTCAGATTGAGGATGTAGATGCCTCACTTTTCCTTTTGTAGATGTACTGTTCCATCTGGAAGTCAAAGTTGGTGCCACCTAGGTGGGTTCCTGCTGCAAGGAATTTGAGGACGTCCTCCTCCTTCATTTGCAGGACATCAAGGGCTCCGGACATTGTGACAGCTTCCCCTTAAGTTACGCCGGGAATCAAAAACAACGCCGTATGGATCCCTCACCGGGTAGCACGGAAAGGCTCCCCCACTGCCTTCTTTAACAATTCAGGTTTTTTTTTTTTTTTTTTAAACTTTTATTTAATGCATATAAATTTCCAAAGTACGACTTATGGATTACAATGGCTTTCCCCCCATACCGTCCCTCCCACCCACAACCCTCCCCTTTCCCACTCCCTCTCCCCTTCCATTCACATCAAGATTCATTTTCGATTATCTTAATATACAGAAGATCAGCTTAGTATACATTAAGTATGGATTTCAACAGTTTGCTCCCACACAGAAACATAAAGTGAAAAATAATAGATGATTTTTTAAAATGATGATGAAATCAGAGCAGACCTATTGTCATGTTTAATCCCAGTGAGAGTCAAGTTGGGAATTGATAATTTCTTTTTTTTTTTTTTTTTTTTTTTTTTTTTTTTTTTTTTTTTTTTACAGAGGATCAGTTTAGTATGCATTAAGTAAGGATTTCAACAGTTTGCACCCCCATAGAAACACAAAGTGAAATATATTGTTTGAGTACTCGTTATAGCATTAAATCTCAATGTACAGCACATTAAGGATAGAGATCCTACATGAGGAGTAAGTGCACAGTGACTCCTGTTGTTGACTTTACCAATTGACACTCCTGTCTATGGCATCAGTAATCTCCCTATGCTCCAGTCATGAGTTTCCAAGGCTATGGAAGCCCTCTGAGTTCTCCGATTCTTATCTTGTTTAGACAAGCTCATAGTCAAAGTGGAGGTTCTCTCCTCCCTTCAGAGAAAGGTACCTCCTTCTTTGATGGCCTGTTCTTTCCACTGGGATCTCACTCGCAGAGATCTTTTGCCAGAGTGTCTTGGCTTTCCATGCCTGAAATACTCTCATGAGCTTTTCAGCCAGCTCCGAATGCCTTTAGGGCTGATTCTGAGGCCAGAGTGCTATTTAGGACATCTGCCATTCTATGAGTCTGCTGAGTATCTCACTTCCCATGTTGGATCACTCTCCCCTTTATTTACTCCATCAGTTAGCGTTAGCAGGTACTAGACTTGTCTATGTGCTCCCTTTTTTTTGTGGATTTTTTTTTTTTGGACAGGCAGAGTTAGACAGTGAGAGAGAGAGAGAGAGAAAGGTCTTGCTTCCTTTGGTTCACCCCCCTCAAATGGCTGCAACAGCCAGCACGCTATGCTGATCCAAAGCCAGGAGCCAGGTACTTCCTCCTGGTCTCCCATGCAGGTGCAGGGCCCAAGCACTTGAGCTATCCTCCACTGCCTTCCCAGGTCACAGCAGAGAGCTGGACTGGAGGAGGAGCAACCGGGACAGAACCAGCACCACAGCCGGGACTAGAACCTGGGGTGCCGGTGCCACAGGTGGAGGATTAGCCTAGTGAGCCACAGCGCCAGCCAACAATTCAGTTTTAAAACCAGTAAGTGGGGTTGGCCAAGATAAATGTCTTCAATAGCATAAAGAGCTATGGCTCAGACCAGGGGGAAAACCCCTACAAGGATTAAAGAGCAACATGTGGGGATGGCTGTGGTGTGGCATTTGCATCAGGTCTAAGTAGGATGAGAAGAGTATCCACATACAGGATGGCATAAAAGGGTGTCATAACCAGGCAGACTAAAGAGGCTTTTGTGTGGGCTTGGAGTGGCAATGCACTTGAAAATTTGTTGCATAGAGGGAGACTGATTAAATATACCAAGTTTACTGAAAGATAGATTTTTCTTTGTTAGAAGAGGGAACTACAAACATTGAAAGAAAGAAAAATATAACATTGGAGAGAACTTGGAGGTGGTGGAATGGGCTTGTGATTCAATGATGGATAATAGATGATAGATATAGACAATAAATAGAAATGTAAAGGTCTAGGAACAGTAATTCTCCAATAGCATTCACCAGTAAATGGATCTAGGCCCTTTGGAGAAATGGCCTACTCCAGGACTAGAGCAATAATCAGCCTGGAGCATCCTTTTGAAATAGAAAGCAAGGGAGGGCCCACCAAAACAATGGAAGCATCTCCACAGGACACAGAGGCAGCTGGCTTGAAGGGGTTCCCATTGGAGAAATCTGAGGCAATGTCAACATCAAATAGATAATAACAATTACAAGTTATATGAGACCCTACTTTACACTTTAAAGTTTTCCAGGTCATCTTACAGGTATTGGGATCATACATCTTTATCTTCTTGGTCTGCCATCTAGAAACTGGTTTTAGGTTGTTTTCCTCTATCTTGAATATAAAACAACAATAAATCCTAGCTTCTATAAATAAATGAATAAATAAGTTAAAAGTTTCATGAAGAAATGAATGAATGACACATTTTTGAGGCATCAGCTATTTATATAGTCTCAAAGTATCTTTCCATGAGATACTCATAAATTACAAAGGGGAAAAGAATAACATTACTCTGGAGAATACTGGCAGACTCCACCTCCATCAAGTAATCAAAGCAATGGCATCAGAAATAGGATAAATCAAAAAGTGTATGCACCTGATAGGATACAATGAGAACACAGTGCCCCTTCTGTGATATTCCTGCCAACGATGTGTAAGCTGAAATTAGTTATGACAAAACATCCGGCAAGCCTCAATCAAGAGACAGCCTACCAAATAACTAGCCTGAAATCTTCAAAAATGTTAAAGCCAGGAAAGTAAAGGAATGTTTCAGACTGAAGGAGACAAGAAAATGCAAGATACGGTTCTGAATGAGGTCCTTTTGCCCTAAAGAGAGATTACCAGGAAAATTGGAAACTTGAGTGAGGTCTCAGGATGATACGGTAGTTATACATCAGTCCCAATATCCTGATTATGATGATTGCACAGTGAAGAAATGCCCTGGTGGTAGGAAATATGCATTGAAGAATTCAGAGCTGATGAAGTATGAGACCAGCAACTTACTCTCAGGTGGTACAGAAAAATTAAAGTTCACCATATTATGCCTGTAACTTTCCTGTAAGTTTGAGATTGTTTCAAAACTTTAAAAATTTATAACCACAAAATGTCATCTGTGGATGAATTTTTATTTAGGAGTACTCTATAAACCAAATCAGAACCTTCTGTGGTAGCATGGCTTTCTCTCTCACTCCATTTTTTTCTAACTTTCAGTGAGGTGCCTAATTCTTCCAGTTACAAGTAGACCCAGTCTTAATATAAATTTTTGTCTCTGGTCAGGGAGAATAAAAGGAGCCCTGTTTTCTACTTTATAATTTCTCTAAGCCACCTTATAGCTGTTGGAATTTTGCATCCTTGTCTTCTTGGAGGTTTTACATTGTTTGTTGTAGATACCTCAGTTTAGTCCTTAGCACTCAGTCAGTCTTACATTATTTCACCAGGTCAATCACCTAACAACAGAACAATATCACTGGGTATCAACTACGTGACACACCATACTAAACACAGAACAAGGGTAAAGCCAAAATTGATAAGACTGACAAACTTTAGGAAAAGCTCATTTCAAGGTCACAATAGTTACTCTTCACAGACACACACTCATGGACACACACATGCACAATTAAGGGGGGGGAGAAATGTGTAAAATGGCTTAAAGATTATTGTTCTCTGATACCAATCCCATTGGAATGGACAGCACAGTTCTTGAAAATAAATGATCAGTATCAGACTATTAAATTTCTGTGACTCATCTCTAAAGTATTCCATTTGGTTTATAATTTTATTCTGAATCAGTTCTATTAAAACATCATTAATATTATTTATATCATTTACAAAATGTAAAAGCACTAAATTAAAAGAGTTTGACACAAACAGAGTCCATCTCAGGACCTGGATTTTGTGTTTTTATATGCTACATAATCTCTTGCTTTCATTGCAGTATAGTGAATGAGCAGTTGGGAAGAATTGTCACCTTAAGGCTCTTGAATGTGTACTAACGTAACACATAATGACTTGTTTCACCCTGCAATGCTATCATTCATAAAGAAGCTATCCATAGTCCTGGACATTATATAGATGTAGACATGCTGTATCAGACTGAACTGCACCTGAAGAATTATGGGAGGATACTGCAAAATCATGCAATGCATTCCAAACTTCACAAGGAAATCCCACAGTCAAGGTCTTGCCTAAAGATGATTTCTACAATGTGAATTAAATATTTTTAATTTAAAATTAAGTTTTAATCTTTTTAAAATTACCATTATGTATGTTTCAAATGTAAGACCTTGGCAATTTTGTCTAGAGCATCTACACAAGACAATGATTCCACCCAGATCTCATGTCTATGTGAGGCCCACAAGTATCACTGCTCTTTTATAGGTCTCTCAAATGGTAGGTTTCCAGTTTTGTACAGTTAACCAAATGTCCAGCTTTGCAACTCTTCTCCTTCATACATATTAAATCACCACCTCCTATAGCTTAATCTACCTCAAAACCCAATCACCCAAATTTGATCTTTGCCCACTCACTGCACTGCAATAAATTATATGCATAACAGGCCAGAGTGTGCTCTATTCCCTAATCAAATGATTGAAACTCCTGATCTTAACTAAGTTCCTGGCATTTTGCAAGTACTATAAAGTCTTCCCTTTATAATGTCGCATATATTTTTACAGTTATTCCTACATTTGGCGAGAGCAAATGTATTGTTAGGACACATAAGTTGAGAAACTGAAACATGAATGTTTGGTTAGTCCTTGTGGTCTAAAGAGTCCACATTTTGAAAACAACCTTTCCCATTCTGCTAAGAATGGGTGGAGAGGAAGAAAATATACCTGCCTACATGCAGATAGAGACAAATGACATACAATAATAAAGCTCTAGACCCTCAAAGATAAACAATCTTATCTTGATGCCTCAGACCAGCAAATCATCATCACCCAACACTAAAGGTTCAGGAAGGGTATAGGTTAAGCTGTAACACCCAGAAAATCAAGAGATTCATCTTTGTGCCCAGTGAAAATATTTCTTTTATCATTTCAATTGAATTATCTTGTTTTTCTGTCATCTACAACAACATGGCTCCAGTGAAGAAGTTTATACTAAGTGACATAAGCCAGGTATAGAAAGATAAGTACCATGTGATCTCAATCATATGTGGAATCTGAAAAAGTTAATTCCATAGAAGTTGAGAGGAGAAACGTAGTTTCTAGAGGTAGAGGAAGGTATGGGGGAGGTGGATTAGGAAGGATTTAGTCCATGGGTGTTAAGTTATAGTCAGACGGGATAAATAAATTCTGATGTTCTGTTACAATATGGTGAGGTGACTATAGATTACAATAATGTGCTTTAATATTTCAAAAATCTAGAAGAAAGGCTTTTGAATGTTTTTACCATAAACAAGAAATATTTGAGGAGGAAGAAATGCTTACCCTGGCTGGAACATTATGAAATGTATGCCTGTATCAAAAACTCACAGTGTACCCCATAAGTATGCACAATATTTGTGTGTAGGGGAAAAATCCAGCTGCTGGGACTCTTTTCCTTTATGGAAACTGTAAGCACTTGGAACTGCTAATTAGGATCTGAGTGCAGATTACCATAATCAAAGCAAGGACTGAGTTATACTTTTTGTGAACATTCATCTAACTCTGGTTCCCTCCTTTTTTGTGTACCCTCAGGTCCCTACTGAGATTGGTGAGTTGTTCCTCCTTGCCAGGTCATTATTCCAATTCGTGGCCTCTTTAGCTACGTAAAACTGCCAAAACTTCCACTCTGCTTTTCAGAGTGAGGTTTTATTTCTAGCTCTGCTCACCTTAAGGATAAAAAGCAAAACAACAAAAACCTTCAAGGGAGCCTCTGTTAAGGCTGGATTTGTTTCTCTGAATGTCTCCTCTAAAAGATCTTGGTTTTCCAAGTCCTGGCAGCTTTCATAACACCGTCTTCAAAGTTCTGCTGGCTTCTTTGCCTGTAAGCTGTAGCCCTCTGCAGGATTTTAAGGTTCCCTCCAAAAACTGGTTAATGTCTCTGGAAGGAAAGTAGCTCACAAAATATCAACTCATCTTTCAGTAATTACCTGCTTTTCTAGCAGCCTGGCCCCTCAGTTGCCTCAGCTGTTCTCCAAATTTTTCAAATGGATCATTTTTACTTTCTGTCCAACTTTTCTGTTCTCAGTGGGATTGTTGCTCTGCCGTAAGCTAATGCATCAAGAACTTGGGATCTTTTTTGATGCGTTTTTAATTTGAACATTTATCACAGTTTAAAAGAGTACAACTTAAGTGCAAGTTCATAAAAGAAGTTTTAACTCTGGTTCCCATTTTTTTTCTATGACATATAACCTCTTGGGATAGGATTTCACAATGTACCTCAAAGCATATTATTCACGTCTACCTGTTACTTAAGATCCAGCCATAGGAAATATGTTATAGGAATAGTCTCTATTAATACACAAATGTCTCTAAAAGAGGATTGGCAGTCATTAACATTGATGATGGCAAGAAGGAGACTTTTATAAGGTAAGGAATGTACAAGAAAAACGAATCTCACACCTACTAAGGAGAAAATCTCAACAGGAGATTCCAGCTATTGGGTACCCAGACAAAGAAAAGGAAGAGCCAATGTAAGGAAAGTGACCCTGAGAAGATCAAGCTTCTTTGGATCATCAGTTTGGCTTTGATGGACTCTAAAATGTAAAATTGCTGCCACTCAATCCAGATGAATATATAAACACTAGGAAGGACCATTATGTCCAAGAGGCTGGATGCTTTCCCAGGAGCTAATACGGGCAACTTTGCCTACCTGATTTGTACAGGGAATGCAGTCCAATGAGAACTGAACCAGTCTTTACTTTCCCACTTTTGTCTTTAGTAGATGAAGGTATTCATTGATCTGGTATGGCAAAATGTGTTATTTTTTCCTATAACAATATGAAGTCCCTGACAAAATCCTGTGCTTATATATAGACTGAAGTAACAAATACAATAGAAGTGAGGCTTTGGTTCTTAAATGCTTGTGCTATGAGCAACAAGTGCTAAATCCAGTACTTTCAGGGCAGCCAAGCTGTGGTCTTAGATTTGGTTTGGATGAAAGCAAGTTCTCTTACTCATTACAAAGTGGGTGTGTTTCCTGTTGTGCAGGAAGTGGGTGCCAGTCCCTATCAAGACACTTCCTGCAAAGACACAAAAACCACAAACTACTCTACATGATCAACATTTGCTTTTCTAGTGGCATGCAGCTGTAGCTGCTTCTAGTTCCGCTGCTTAACACACTGATACCTGTTCCTCAACAAAGTATAAATGGGTAGATGGTGGCATGAGAGGAAAGCCATGCCAAACTGTTCTGATAGCATTTTGTTTTAAAGATTAAAGAGAAGTGATTACAGCTCCAGCTAATCTTGGCCTCTTATGGCCAAATTTGTTTTAAAATCAAGAAACAGCATCTATATCTCAGAGAATCGCAGATGGAAAGAAATGGAAGTACATACTTGCTTAAACAGTAACATTTCAAATCCAGTGAAAAGAGAAAGAAAATAATCTTTGTGGAACCCTAACCACATACTTTCTATGCTCAGGGCTTATTTATCTTATAACATTTAATTTTCACATTATTCCAGGCAGCTGGAATTATTCTCATTCTTAAAGAGACATTTGAGGCTCTGAAAATTCTGATCACTTCTACAAGACGGTCCTTCTACAGACTGTTATATCTGAGATTTCATCCTGGGTAGTTCTGATGTCAAAGCCCACTTGCTTTCCATTGCTCCATAATGCCAAAGTATCCGCTTTGTGTCATCCTCTCTCCTGGATTTTCTGAAGACCATATTGTTGTGATATGCCAGATTCAATGCCTTTTAAAATCCCGTGGAGAAAAGTGTGCCTTATGTTTCACAGTGTGACAGCTCAAGATATAAATTAAAGCCTGAGCATGCACTTGCCAGAACCCTGATAATATCATTCTGGCATAAAGTGACATAGTGGTGGGCCTCCTCAATTCAAGTTCTGTCAAATCCAATCACTTAATTAAAGCCCTGGGAATGCTGGGAATTTCAATAGCAGGGCACTCTGGGAGCATTCTATAATCTAAAGCAAATACAGAAATAAAACCACTAGAGAGAACCTATCAAAGCTGTAATACATCTATTACCACAGCTGTTTCTCCCCAGACACTAGGCTCCCTTTTGAGCCTATTATTAAGTGCAAATGACCAGGCTCAGTGACTGTTATTTTTAAAAACATTACTTATCCTGCATTGTGTTCTGAAACTTGTTGACTTATTTTAATTTGCATAATTATAGTAATTTTCTCCTATGTCAATGCTGTAGGATTATATTAGGATTTTGCCTTTTATTTAAGGAACTATGCAGGTTCAAAAGCAAGTTGTTGTTATATCATTTTTGACCCTTTCAGGGAGTTGAGATGCAATGATGATGGAAAAAAACTGTTTTGCTAAGTTCATCCTTGGCCCATAATTGGAAAAACTGATATGGGTGTGAGAAACCAAAAAGAGCAAACAGAAACGAAAAAGAAAAAGGGCAGTAGAAGAAGGTAAGGTGATATCAAGCCAAAGGGAAGAAGAGCTCATTCTTTGTCTAATTCCTCTGCTTGTACTTTTGTCTTCATTATAACATGCTTTTTGAGCAAGGATGGAACTCATTTTGCTCTTATTTTACATAAAAGTAACTTATGAATAATTAATCATCTAGTTTGCCTTAGAGCCAGGGCTAAAACCTAGGTCTCTCAATTCTTAGTCTGATCACATGTTTTTCCATGGGGTAAGTACTTTGTTAAGAAGATTCGCTCAGTGAAATATTCAGAGGACTTCAGCTGTCCACCCTTGAGCTATACAATAAATCTGGAGGATTCCCACTGTGTGGTAAATTTATTTTTATCTTTAAGAGAAAATATACATATTGTTTTCTACATATTATCATGATTTGAATTCCGTTTCCCTTGGTATTCCCACAAGTACTCCTGGGTCCCTCCAGTACTTCTTGAAACCAAAAACGGTAACAGACCACTGGTGGAATCAAGGAGGGAGGAACCTGTACTTGACTCCTGCCAATTAGTTGCATGTCAAAAGCTGCCCAACGGGAGGCAGGTTCACACAAAATCCAAGGTAACCTCCCCATACTCCAAAAGATGGATGAAAATAGGAGGATATAGCTCCAGAATGTGCAGACTGCCAGTCCGTCATCCTGTGTTTCTCTTCTTTCTAAAGTTCTGTAACTTTTCAGTTAATAACAGGAAATAAAGCAATTCAAACAGTCCAAAAGGACATGAGAGAAGAGGCAACATGAGGACACAAATGAAGTTTATAAGACTTGCAGATTAGGACAAAGATTTCTTCAGAAGCCATCTGAGCCCCTCAACTGTTTTTCCACCTTCCAGCTTTCTTCTAAACATGCTCCTCTGAATCACTCATCATGTCATCACATGCCACAAGACCCAAGTCAAACAAACCTTCTCCTAAACCTCTTTCTCTCTCCATAAATCTAAACTCTCATTCAGGTCAGTAACCTGAGAATTACCTTTACATCCTCCCTCTCTGCTTTCCTCATCCAATAGGCAACTATAATGTAACAAAAACACTGGACTTAGAGCCCAAACAGCTGAGCTGAAAATCAGCACTCCCCATTAATAAGCCTGTCTTCAGCCTCCCTGTGCCTCCTGTTGCTTACTTGTTCATTGAAGATAACACCTAGCATAAGAAAGCCATGGGGTCTAGATGAATGGGATAATATACAAGTGTCTATAAACACTCAGTGCCATCAGGTTATTAAAGCACTCATTGGAACTCATCTGGATAATTACACTCTGGTCTAGCCTAGTAACTCCTAAGTTCAGTAGTCCAAGTGTTCTTTTCCAGAGTTATATCTCACTACTATTACAAGTTTGCATATGCTCCAGTCAACACAGCCTTCCCTATTATAACAACATCTCAGTGCTTGTCTACGCTCCTGTATTTTTTCCCTAATATCTCTTTTCTGTGTATTGTTTTCCTTTTGCTTTTCTTGACACATCTCAAATTTCTCTATTTCTATACAGTCTTGGTTTGATTTTCCAAGCTACATCTTATATTTACCATATTCTAAGCACAGTCAACTCCAAGAATTTCATTAGTGCCTTCCTTGTACCATGATGGAATTCTTGGTGTGTGAATCATTTGTCTATGTTGCAACCTTTGCCTTCCAATTCATTTCTTAACAGAAAGGTTTTACTTATCTTTATGTGCCTAGAGTTCTACATAATACCTTCCACAAATTTTAATTGTTTGCAATAAATTCTTATCTAAAAGGATTGAATTGGAAATGCTTTCTTGTAACTACTCCCATAGTAACATAGTATACTTCCAAATTGAGCTATAATGATTCAAGAGGAAAAATTACACAGCCAGCATTGAGATGACCAGAGATTTCCTGGGTGTCACCAAAGCTTGGTTCACTAATCTGAACTGAGAAAATCCTAAAATAAGCTACACTTTCAATAAGCTATTACAATTTATAATAGGAATAAGAAAAGGGTTACTTTAAGTGTAGTATAATAACAGTACTGATTTAAAATGTTATTGAAAATAACTGCTTTTTCAATGCACAAATGCAAGATAGAGGTGATATCTGCATTATGATAAGAAAGTTGAGATTTAACAAAGATGGTGATTTGCCTATGGTTGTACAGGTTAAATCAGAGTTAAGCCATGCCTCATGCTAAGCCTTTCTGTCTTCACAGCTATGCTCTTCACCATTTTACACCAACTAGCAGAGTAGTGTCAATCCTTTTTATTAGAGCTGCAAGTCCCTCTGGACTTGAGAAATGGGCAAAAAAGTCTGAAAATACAGCATTTCCTGAATCATGGTCTTATAATCCAGAGCTTGGCAAGCTTTTGCTGTAGAGTACCAGATAGTAAATATTTCAGGCTTTGTGGACCATATGTTCTACACAAATCTGCCATTATACTGTGAAAGTGGCCACAGAAAATATGTGATGGACTGAGTATGGTTGTGTTCTGATGAAACTTGGGAAATTTTATACAAGTCAAACAACAGACTGATTAGGCTTGACAGCTAATGAAGTTTATGAACCCCGTTAACATCCCAGTAACATCCATCTCCTGTTATGACAAAGAGGCAAGCAAAGTGCATCTTGTGCTAGCATAAAACTGTTAATTAATTACTTATTCAAATTACACTTATACTAGATACTTACAGTACATTACTCATAAAACATGGAAATTAAAAAAATATATAAATTAAAAACTCCAAAATATATGTGGTTCCCTCAGTAGAAATTGAGATAATCTACTAAAACGCATTTTAAAAATCTAAATGCAGAAAGTAAAAATGTATAGGAATGAAACACACATTTTGTGATAAGATTGTCATTTTTAGCTCTTGTTTATACTCCTATGGAACTGTGGTCTTCCTGCTTTTTTACTTGTTGAATAATGTGGTTAGTGGTAAATTAATCCTGTGAAAATAGAATGGATTAAAATTATTTCTTTTCAAAAACTGATGAAAGAAAGTGAAGAAAAGTTGGAGGATGGAGGATGGGGGAAAGGAAAGAGGGGAGGGAGGAAGTGTGGTTGTCTTCTGGGAACTGTACCTATGGAAGGCATGGAATCTATTCTCTTTATATTAATAAAAATCTCTATTTTAAAAATAAACATATGCACTTAGATATGTATAGCTATGCATTATAGTTTAATAGTGATGGACTATATTTGACACAAGTTCCAGACAAACAGAAAAATGATATCCACCTGATGCATTCTGTTTGAGAAAGTCTTAGAAGTACCAATCATATTAACATTAAAAGATAAGTGGTTAAAAAAGAAGAAAGTATCTTTTCCCACAGTTATTTGAATATAGGTATGTAGTTAATAGATTTTAAGTCCGGAAAATAAATGAAACCAAGTGTCTGTGACCTTTGATTCCTATACTCCTCCTCTTAAAATAAATTGAACCATTCCAGTAAGTGTGCACATATAGTATCTCAGAATTCAGTTGATTCAATAATGAAATGATCTTTAATGAAAATAAGGCCTGTGTAGGAAATCTCAGCACACAGATTATTACTTGATCTCAGTAGAGATGCATTTTGTTTACCTATAAGCTAGTAAAAATATTTAGTATTTATTTAGTAGAAATAGTAGAAACAAAGAAATACTTAGTACAAATAAATACAAGAGAAATATTTAGTATAAATATATTGCCAAACATTACAATGTATTTATATATAAAAATTCAATTTCCCCTTGTTAACTGGTTCAAATAATTCACTGAGAGCTCCATTCTTCTCAGATCTGGAAAAAATGATGCTGAAATTCATAGGGAGACACAGGAGACCTCGAATAGCTAAAACAATCTTGTACAACAAAAACAAAGCCGGAGGCATCACAATACCAGATTTCAGGACATACTACAGGGCAGTTGTTATCAAAACAGCATGGTACTGGTACAGAAACAGATGGATAGACCAATGGAACAGAATAGAAACACCAGAAATCAATCCAAACATCTACAGCCAACTTATATTTGATCAAGGATCCAAAACCAATCCCTGGAGTAAGAACAGTCTATTCAATAAATGGTGCTGGTTACCCTTCTTTTTAAATACTCATATATGTCTTACTTTTATAACTAGATTGTAATATTTGGAATGGTATACATGTAAATCTAAGCTTCAATGTCACTTTTTATGTTTTGTGATTGTTATCTGGCTGCTCATCTTTTCCAAATTACTTTCATATAATAACAGCATCTATTCTATAGGGGTTTTTTTGTTCATTTGGATTCACATTTAGTAGCCAGCATAACCACCATTGCTATCATCAATAATTTTATCCGTTTCCTTCTATAGAGTTTTCCTCAACTGCCCAATCACAATTCATTGTTCACCTATCCCATAGACCTTGCAAATTCATTACCACATTCATGTTGCATCTTATTTATTCTTTTGCACGACTGCTTGCACATTAGGTCAGGGATCCATGAAGTCTTCCTGATAGAATATCAGAGCTTGGCTGAAGTTCAAGAAAAACAAAATAGATAGTTTTTTTAATTTTTATTAATATAAAGAGACCAGATTTCATGTGTTATACAAATACAGTTCTAGGAAGATAACCACATTTCCCACTTTCCTTCGTTACATCAATCCCCCCTCCTTTCTTTTATTTTTTCCCTTCAATTTTTGCAATAGCTTACTTTCAACTTACTTTATATTCACAGCTTCAATTCACTACTAACCGTAAGTAGAAACACCACTGTTCCACAGGAATGTAAACAAGGGCTATAAACAATAATCAAATCTTTTTATTTATTTATTTATTTTTTTGACAGGCAGAGTGGACAGTGAGAGAGAGAGACAGAGAGAAAGGTCTTCCTTTGCCGTTGGTTCACCCTCCAATGGCTGCCGCGGCTGACGCGCTGCGGCCGGCACACCTTGCTGATCTGATGGCAGGAGCCAGGTGCTTTTCCTGGTCTCCCATGGGGTGCAGGGCCCAAGTACTTGGGCCATCCTCCACTGCACTCCCAGGCCACAGCAGAGAGCTGGCCTGGAAGAGGGGCAACCGGGACAGTATCTGGTGCCCCGACCGGGACTAGAACCCGGTTTGCTGGCGCCGCAAGGTGGAGGATTAGCCTAGTGAGCCGCGGCGCTGGCCTAATAATCAAATCTTAAGATGTCAGTTTCATCTTATACTTTTTTTTGTATTTTGTATTAACTACCACATATCAGAGAAAATATACGCTATTTGTCTTATGGGGACTGGCTCCTTTCACTAAGCATAATGATCTCTAATTGCATCAATTTTGTTGCAAAAGACACAATTTCACTTTTTGTATGACTGAACAGTATTACATTGTGTGTGTGTGTGTGTGTGTGTGTGTGTGTATATATATATACATTTTCTTTATTCGGTCATCAGTTGGTGGACATCAGGTTAGATTCCATATTTTAGCGATTGTGAATTGAACTTCTATAAACATGGGGGTACAAATAACTTTCCTATGCTGATTTCATTTCATTTGGGTAAACTCTCAGGAGTGGTATGGCTGGGTCATATGGAAGAAATTTGCAGATTTCTGAGGAATCTTCTTACTGCCTTTCATAACAGTTACACTAGTTTACATGCCCACAAATGGTATATTAGGATTTTTTCAAAAAGGAAAAATACGTGTAGAACATGTGAACGGACTTGTGATAAACTGCTGGTGCCCACACGAGGTATTGGGTAAGTTAGGGTATATAGGTCTGCTTCTCTACTGATTTCTTGTATACAAGAGTAGATATCAGATTTAAAAATCCATATGTGGGAAAGGGCTATTGTCTCTCCTGAGAGTATAATTTCTCAGCTCCTAGCCCAATCTAGCTCCTGTAGTTGGACAAAGGAAATGACTTAGGCAGGGTGTGCAGTGCCACATTGTCTTATTTTCCTAATTATAACTTTTATCACTTATTCTTTCAGGTGTCTGTCTCCTCAAAGTGAGGTGGAACTCAACTCTTGTCACAGAGCATATTCTGCTTCCCTGAATTTCCACCACTCCCCTCATTTTCACCATCCTGTATAAGGTAAGGCACTTGACACATTACTACTCTAAACTAGCTTTCAATCCTACTCTTTACCTCTGTTTAATTACCCATTCAAATACTACATTCTACATGACACTGCCTGAGACAGACCTGCAGGGACTTTCTGCTGTGTTTTTTTTTTTTTTTTTTTTTTAAATCAGGTGGGAATCTCCACTGTAAAAGTAATCTCAAAACTTCAAGTTGATCAACAAAATAGAATTTTTGCTTGGGCCAGCACAATGGCTCACTTGGCTAATCCTCCGCCTATGGCGCCGGCACCCAGGGTTCTAGTCCTGGTTGCTCCTCTTCCAGTCCAGCTCTCTGCTATGGCCTGGGAAGGCAGTGGAGGATGGCCCAAGTGCTTGGGCCCTGCACCCGCATGGAGACCAGGAGGAAGCACCTGGCTCCTGGCTTCGGATTGGCACAGCGCCGGCCATAGCAGCCATTTGTTGGGTGAACCAATGGAAAGAAGACCTTTCTTTTCAGTATTTTTCACTATCCAAGTGAAGTAGGAAAGGAGAATTTAAAAGATTGTATGGCATTTTTATGGGTTAGGCTTGGAAGTGCCATGCATTAACTTTATCCACATTCCATTGGCTGAAACTCAATTACATGATCCTACCTAACTGCAAAGCATGCTGGGAAATGCAGTCTAGCTGTGGGCCTCAAAACTAGAGGAGACAGTACAAAATGAACACAAGACAATCTCAACCATAAGCAGTACATTTGGACACAAGTAAGTCTCATTTTTACCAATAGTACCTTAAATAAGAGTGAAAAAGAATTTACAGAGCCCTTCTTTATGTGCTATCATTTCTTATTTTTCACAATGGACCTAATATGTTTACATTTTCATCTTCATTTTACAGCAAGGAAACTAAAGCTCAGAAAGTTAATGAATTGATCAAGTTTGTATCATTAGAAAGTATGCAACAGGCTCAAAATTTGATTCATATTGTGACATTTCCACTGTTCTGGGAGTTAAAATCACTGGTGTGTACCCACCTTACATATCTATCCTTGCCTAAGATATTAAAGTCAGTTTCAAAGACTTGTAACATTCTCATGAGGCACAGACACTGTCCTAGGCATCAAGAAAACAGGCCAGAAACAAGTTACACCTTCATGAACTACAATCTAGAAACCATGCATTCCAGTATTTTTCAGCACAAACTGTTTCACTCACACGATTTCCTTATCACCATCCACCCTGAATCCATGTAATATTATACTCTTTACTCTCTCCTAGCTTATGTATTTTTAAATCTCTATTTGTCAATATCCAATGATTTATTCTTTGTTTTTGAAATATAGGAGCAAATTCCTCACAGTAAAGATGTGATTACGCACCATCCTGTTGTTCCTTAACTTTTCAATATTACTTCATCTCTGAGTTTGTTATTTAACCTACACCCAACAGAATTACCTTCACTTAAGTTCTGATATTGTTATTGAAAGCATACATAAAAGTTATTTGAATACTAGTTATAGATTTATTATGAAGCTTTATAAGAAAATATTAAGTTGTTCAGTGTTTTATGGTCAATTGTTATACGTTCTTATGAGAGTGAACTATCTGAGAAAATGCTACTTTTCTTGAAAACAAAGCACTTACATCAAGAGTAATAAGAATTATCTAATTACATTTTTCTTCTTGCTCTAGATTCTACAGATCCCAAGCAATAATCCATCCTACTTAGTATGTTTGTCTTTTCTTTTACAGGGCTGTGATACTTTAAAAACAAGTCAGGGATATATATATATTAACATTTCTCAATTTACATGTTGGTTAGATAACTGGAAAGTGGCAAGTAATTCAAAAACACTTAAATCAAACCAATTTTATATAATAAAAAGGAGATATATTATGGTAGCTTTTAAAAAGCCTGTTTACACTCCCATTTTTCCCTATCACATCATGAACTGTAAATAAACAGTTTGCATAAATACGTGAGCATATTAAAAATGTTTATTCATGAACAGAAACATAGTCCTTGAAATTGTCCAAAAGACCTACAATAGACATAAGGCATGAAACCATTAGGAATTCATGCAAAGTGCTGTACACCAAACAAAGGATAAAAATCATAATTCTCCTTAATTCACCTTTTTAAGTACATCTGAGACCCTATCTTTTCCTTCATTGGTATAAACCTTTTAAAATTTATTCATCTCTGAGTCTTTTGGTTCACACTGCATTTTTTAATCATGATTTCCCTTGAGATAGATAAAGGTATTGTTCAAAAGACATAATCCAACAACACTTGGATGGTACATATATTAACTGATAAGGATTTTGTGGATGTTAAATGTTGACAATCTTTGTTACTCAAGCACAGAACAACTCTTAAGTAGCAAGAAAAAAATTTACTAAAATAAAACTCTTGGGCCAGCTCTGTGGCATAGCAAGTTAAGCTGTCACCTGCAATGCCAGCATCCCATATGGGCATCAGTTGGAGTCTTGGCTGCTCCACTTCCAATCCAGCTTCCTGCTATTGCGCCTGGGAAAGCAGCAGAAGATGAACCAAGTGCTTGGGCCTCTGCACCCACATGGGATACTTGGAAGAAGTGCCTGGTTTCAGGCTTCAGTGTGGCCAGTCCCCTGCTATTGCTGCCATTTGTGGAATGAACTAGCAGATGGAAGAAGACTTCACTCTGTCACTCTCTTTGTGTATGTGTGTGTGTGTGTATGTGTGTAACTCTGTCTTTCATATAAATAAAATAAATCTTTAAAAATAAATAAAATTCTAGTCTATCTTCTCCCATCTCACTTACAGCTGCTGCTATGAAAGATAGTGACTTCAAGTCACTTGCCATTCATACTTATTGTACACTAAGACAACACCATCCATAGAAATTCTTAGGCTAAAGAAAGCTGCTTGCTAGTACTGGGAGGAGGAGCATCCAGTAATACATCTACATGCACAGGTATTCTAAAGGTCAAAAGAATGCAAATGGAATTTTCAAAGCCAACGCCTCATGAGGAAGCTTTCAAATTTTCCATAAAAGATCTTAGTGATTAACTGGGATGAATTTTAACAATCTGCAAGCAAATTTGCAACAAGTCCCTGGATGATTCTGAGTCTACCTTTATCTTTTAGCTCTCAGAATTCTAAATAGATTGAACACTATTTCTAAATGGACTTCCATTTATACACACACACATGCAAATATGATGTGTTCAATTTAGCATTCATTTCCTCGCAGAGAGCCAATTACTAGGAAACTGTTCAGCTGGTTGATAAGTTATTGGTAGCTGAAGTTGGGCATGGTGAGAAATCTTTGCTTCAGAAAGATCAGCACACAAAAAAGCAGAACTTTTTCCCAACTAGACAGCAAGTTTACAAGCACATGTTGGCAAATGTGCTGTTATTTATGGAATTATACAAACTAATCTGAACTCAGCTTGGGGCCATCTCTAGCAAAGCAATGGAGTAAAACATTTCAAAAGCGGGCTCAGATATTTAAGAAACATCAAAAAAGAAAAACTTTTAAAGGCAAGCCTGAGGAAATTGGGCTGCTAAGTTGCTCAAACATTTGTGTAATTTTTAATATTATCTCTGGTGGTAATTCTAATTTACACCTGAAAAATAAGCCAAGTTTTTGATCAGCCTTGGAGCTCTAGGTCCACCATGGCTGCTTTCTGAAGTAAGAAGAGAAACAAAATAATAATGTCTCATGATGATGGAACAGTAACTATATCACATCAGATAAAATAGATGTAAATTACTGACCTGGTAATTCAGGGTCCAAAATGCTTTCTGGCAGCCATTTCTGAACCAAGTCATCACCTGTGCCCCTCACACCAAAACACAGAGGGGATATTCTAAATTAATAATTTATCGCAAAGAATCCCCAGCAGCCCTCTTTGTTTGGTGATCTTTAACTCAAAACTGAATCATCCTTTTTCTTTTTCTTTTTTTTTTTTTTTTGTCCTTTTCTTTGAAAGCAAAGAAATAGAGATACAGAGAGAGCTTCTATCTTCTATCTACTGTTTCAATCCCCAAAAGCCTGCAATAGCTGGCTTAAGTCAGGACTAAACCAAGAGACCAGAACTCAAATCCGGATTCCCCACATGGGTGGCAGAGACTCGGGTACTGGAGACATCACCTACTTCCTCTGAGGATATACAGTAGCAGGAAACTGGATTGGCAGAAGAGTGTGGCTCAATCGAAGGCACTCAGATACGGCATGCAAGTGTTAGTATCTCAACTAGCAACTTAACTGCTGCACCAAATACGCATCCCCTAACCCACTTTTGGAGAGGAGAAGGGTAAGGGAAAGAAACAAACACAATCATATGTGCTAGCTTTCTCCAGATCATCATGAGGAGACAGAAGAGAGGAGGAACATGAGCTCTCAATGGAATGGTGATACTCAACTTTAATTTACTAATTGCCATTTCAGAGTTATGAAACCATACACTTTAATGTCCTTCTACTTTTCCCAGGAAGCAGTTTCTTACAATGTCTATTCACATGTAGACATCATATCATAAACAAATATTAATATATCAATTGAAATTTCTTTGCTACTGTGTCAATGGTGTCAAAACTAGAGTAGTAAACATTTTTTAAAGATTTATTAATTTATTTGAAAGTCAGAGTTACACAGAGAGGGAAGAGGAAGCAGAGAGAGAGAGAGAGAGAGAGAGAGAGAGAGGTCTTCCATCCACTGGTTCACTCTCCAATTGGCTACAACATCCAGAGCTACTCCAATCCGAAGCCAGGAGCCAGGAGCTTCTTCCAGGTCTCCCATGTGGGTGCAGGGGCCCAAGAACTTGGGCCATCTTCTATTGCTTTCCCAGGCCATAGCAGAGAGCTGGACAGCAAGTGCAGCAGCTGGGACACGAACTGGTGCCCATATGAGATGCTGGCACTGCAGGTGGCAGCTTTACTGCTATGCCACAGCACTGGCCCCTCAACATTTTAAAATTAATCCAGACTTACAAATGGAAGAATATAAACAAGCATTTGAATATTCAGCTTCCTACCGTCAAAAATAAATCCGAACACAAAGTGTACACACAGCATTGCTTTCACTATATGTAAGTTGAAAATAAACTGAAGATGATGTTGAAGATAAACATCATCTTTAGCTTATTATTTTAAAAACCAAAAAATCGACATTTTTAGTTTTATGAATAATTTTCACAGAGACTGTTATGAATGACTTCATAAAATTAGACTATTATTTCATAATTTATACTTTAAATTTTTATGTATTTAATTTTCATCTTCTTGAAACACAGCACAAAAAATAGAAAGAAATAGCTTTTAGTATTTGCTAGTCATTTTTATTTCTTCATTTATTATTTTACTGTCCAAGTCCTTTAATTAATATATACTGAGTGGCTATATGTTTGCTGGCTTGGCGATGTGTTTTAACTGACAAGGAATAATTATTTCATTATTAATTAAAATTTAGACATGGATACACTTTCTAATTTGTTACTTTTCTTGTAAACGTTTATGTTGTTTTTAGTAATACAAAAACCTTGCAGGTCCTTTAAAAAAGTTTTATTTTATTTATTTATTTTTCTCCTAAGAACTGGTTTTTCCTTCTGGTATCATGTTTAAAAAGCCCTTTGATAGTTGAGCATCTTAAAGGTGTTTACCTATTTCCTTTAAATTAATAATTTCATTCTTCTGAAGCTTATTTAAAATTATTTTTTAAATATATTACTAAATATTTTAGTACCCATGAACCAACTATTTCATCTTTTGTCATTGATTTTATGCAACACTGTTATTCTGTATTAGGTCTCCTTCTTGGCTTTTCATTCTCTTAATGTACATTTTTTCCACATATTTTGGAGCTAGTGCAACTCTATTACTATTATTTCCACTTTATAATTGGCTCCAAAATCTGGCAATGTAAGTACCTACTTGTTAGGCTTTTTTTTTTTTTTTTTTTTGACAGGCAGAGTGGACAGTGAGAGAGAGAGAGAGAGAGAGATAAAGGTCTTCCTTTGCCATTGGTTCACCCTCCAATGGCTGCCACAGCCAGCATGCTGTGGCCAGCGCACCACGCTGATCCAATGGCAGGAGCCAGGTGCTTATCCTGGTCTTCCATGGGGTGCAGGGCCCAAGCACTTGGGCCATCCTCCACTGCACTCCCTGGCCACAGCAGAGAGCTGGCCTGGAAGAGGGGCAACCGGGACAGTATCTGGTGCCCCGACCGGGACTAGAACCCGGTTTGCTGGCGCCGCAAGGTGGAGGATTAGCCTAGTGAGCCGCGGCGCTGGCCCATTAGTCTTAAAGTCTTTTAATTCCTATTTTTCTAGATATGTTTGAAGATTATTGTTACATTGACCCCATTAACACACAAACATCCCATATTTGATATTGGATTAAATTTATTAACAATCTAGATGGTTTGATATTAATGGTTTTATCAGCTGGGTAGAAATAAAGAGGTACTATCTTCCCCTGGCTTCTTTACCAAATTGGTGATGTCATAGCACATTTAGTTTGATCTGACCTGTTAAAAGTCCTCCAATTCAACCAAAATTGGGATTGTCATTGACAAGCAACATGTTCGAAGCTGAGAATTGAAGCCTAGGTACATTTACATACTTGCCCTGGAATATGATTTGTTATCTAATATAAATTCTATATTACCAAGAAATAATAATAATTAGAATGTAAAAATATGTCTCTATAGGCCTGTAACCTACAGTATTCACTCCTTTTATTGGCTACTGTCTCTATTCTTGGTGTATGCCATCCTTCCTTCTAACTAACTTAGTTTTCAAAAATCTGTAACTAGAGTGTTCATTTAGTTAATAATATAATTTATCATTCAAGGATAAAATCAATAATTTTGCTATCTAAAAAAGATAAGAAATGTAGTTTAATTTTTGAACCACCTGATGAAAGTTATATTCAAAGCTACATAATTAAGATTTTACTAATTATATTTGTGTTTTATACGGTTGATGTACAATGTAATACTATATCCATTTTAGTATTTTTTTGTTCTAGTACCATTGGTTGAACTCTGTAATTAACACACAATTATTCTTAGGTGTTTAAATTTTAACTGAAAAGTGATCCCTGTTAGGAATTTGGAAAACATTATGCTGAGTGAAATAAGCCAATCCCAAAGGGACAAATACCACTTGTTCTCCCTGATAGGTGACAACTAACTGAGCACCAAAAAGGAAACCTGTTAAAGTGAAATGAACACTATGACAAACGGTGACTTGATCAGCCCTCACCCTGACTGTTGATGAACAACTTAATATGTTATCCCTCTTAGTATTTTTTTTGTTTGTTCTACTTAATACTTTTGGTTGAATACTGTAATCAATACACAATTCTTCTTAAGTGCTGAAACTTAACTGAAAAGTGATCACTGTTAAATATAAGAGTGGGAATAAGAGAGGGAAGAGATGTGCAATTCGGGACATGCTCAAGCTGACTTACCTCAAACAGTAGAGTTAGAAACATACCAGGGGATTCCAATTCAATCCCATCAAGGTGGCATGTACCAATGCCATCTCACTAGTCCCTGTGATCAATTTCTGTTCCCAGGTGATCATAATGATAGGACTAAGAGCCAAAGGGAGCACCTAAACAAGAATAGTGTCTGCAAATACTAGCTGATAGAATCAAAAAGGGAGAGAATGATCCAACATGGGAAGTGAGATACACAGCAGACCCATAGAATGGCAGATGTCCTAAACAGCACTCTGGCCTCAGAATCAGCCCTTAAGGCATGCGAATCCATTGAGATTTAATACTATAACTAGTACTCAAACAGTATTTTTCACTTTATGTTTCTGTGTGGGAGCAAACTGTTGAAATCTTTACTGAATGTATGCTAAACTGATCTTCTGTATATAAAGAGAATCTAAAATGAATCTTGATGTGAATGGAAGGGGAGAGGGATTGGGAAAGGGGAGGGTTGCGGGTGGGAGGGACATTATGGGGGGGAAGCCATTGTAATCCATAAGCTGTATTTTGGAAATTTATATTCATTAAATAAAAGTTAAAAATAAAAAAATTGTGTTTTATATACAAATATATATTTCTGCTACATCAACATCCTGTATGAGCACAGGTTCAAGTCCCCACTGCTCTGTTTCCAATTCAGTTCCTTTCTAAGACTCCTGGGAAAGCAATGGAAGATGACCCAAGTACTTGGACTCCTACCACTCATGTGGGAGACAGAGAAGGAGTTCCAGGTCCCTGGCTTCAGCCTGACCCAGCCCTGACCCAGCAGTTGCAGTCATCTGGAGAATGAACCAGCAGATGGAAGATCTCTCTCTCTCTCTCTTTCTCTCCCTCCCTCTAACTCTGCCTTTCAAAATAAATAATTTTATTTTTAAAAAAAGAAAGCCTTTGCAAAAAAAAAAGAAAGAAACTGTGAAACATCAATTTGAAATTATTTTATAATATATTTAAACACAAAGCATTTGGTTTGGTCTATTAAACAGTCTCGTGTGTATTTGCATCTCTATGTCTGTGTGTATATATTCATGTGATCTCCAGAAAAAGGTTCTTTCTAAGGCATCAGAGGCTGGTTTACTTGGCACCTTATGTTGCCATAATCTAGTACAAGCTGTGACTAAAAGTATGATTAATAACACATGGCAAAAAGTAAACAACAAGACATTTTTGCTTATATCTAGGCAACATCTGTCATTCAAAGCAATAGTTATAGTTAATTAGTACTATGAAATGATAAAGTTGAAAAAGATCGGGTGCATTATTAACTATAAATTATTAGTTTTTCAGATGAGAAAACAGAGGCTCCACGATCGCATAGGCCATGCAGGGCCATCCACATTTGTCAGTCAAGCTCTCCAAGACAAAGTCTCTCTCTTTGTAAGGAGATCCTATGAAATTACCCAATCAATTTTAAGATTAATAATTATTATATTACATATCAAATCTAAATCTAGACAGTACATGAAAAGAATTGTTCTATGTCAACAAAAACGCTAGGGAGAGCAGAAAACTGAGTCTCAAATGCCAATAAGAAGAGAATGCAAAGAGTGGTATAACTAAAACATACGGAGTTGAACATGGAAAATCCAAGATGGGTCCTGGTAAACACAAGTAGTTTCAGCAAATAGAGAAAAAGTCATTTGCCCTTGGCTTTACGCTCCAGGCTGTGGTTGTGTGGGGTAGGCCACAGGTATATAATACAGTATGATTAACCAGAGTTGGTATGCTTTGCATTAGATTTCTAGAACTTATTCATTATACATAAATGAAACTTTGCAGATCTTAAGCATTTTTACCTTACATATACACAAAAGATGTGAGCTGATGAATATAGCAATTAGCTTTACTATAAGAATCATTTCACAATGTACATTTGTGATTTTTTTTTTTTTTGACAGGCAGAGTGAGAGACAGAGAAAGAGAGAAAGATCTTCCTTTTGCCGTTGGTTCACCCTCCAATGGCCGCTGCGGCTGGCACGCTGCGGCCAGCGCACCGCGCAGATCAGAAGGTAGGAGCCAGGTGCTTATCCTGGTCTCCCATGGGGTGCAGGGCCCAAGCAATTGGGCCATCCTCCACTGCACTCCCTGGCCACAGCAGAGAGCTGGCCTGGAAGAGGGGCAACCAGGACAGAATCCGGCGCCCCGACCGGGACTAGAACCCAGTGTGCCGGCACCGCAAGGCGGAGGATTAGCCTAGTGAGCCGCGGCGCCGACCACATTTGTGATTTGTAAAATAAAATGTTTTTAAAGTCACAGTCAAAATGGAAATAGAATGAAGAGAACTAGAAAAATTGACTTTCTGTTTTTAATAATTATTTTCCATGTGTATTGCATTCTTCTTTGTGAAATTTCAAACAAATGAAAAATAGAGTAAGAAATGTGTCATTTTATTCCTCCACCATACACATAGTTTCCCATATAACTTTTCTTCCCAGAAGCAGTCAGTTTCAACAGTTTAAAACACCTCATTTAATACCTTTTTTCAAATCATTTCCCTAATGTATCGACAACTATGCAAATATATGCTTTTTTTTTAAAGATTTTATTTATTTATATGAGAGGTAAAGTTACAGAGACAGTAAGAGGGAGAGACAGAGAAAGGTCTTCCTTCCATTGGTTCACTCCCCAAATAGCCGCAACCACCGGAGCTGTGCCAATCCGAAGCCAGGAGCCAGGTGCTTCTAACTGGTCTCCCATGTGGGTGCAGGGGCCCAAACACTTGTGCCATCTTCGACTGCTTTCCCAGGCCATAGCAGAGAGCTGGATTGGAAGAGGAGCAGTTGGGACTAGAACCAGCACCCATATTGGATGCCGGCGCCGTAGGCTGAGGATTAACTTGCTACGCCAACGGCGCCAGCCCCAGTCCTACACTAATTCTTTTTTTTTTTTTTAACATAAAGAAACCATACTATATGGGCTGCTACATCTTACCACTTTCATTCAGCTATATATAATTTTTATCTTTCCAAGTCAGTTTACAAAGACATCTCATTCTTCTTAAAGATTGAATAATATTTTACAATGTAATAAATCACTATTAATTTAAGCATTACTGCTTCAAATACCATCCTTTTATATGCATATTTTTGCATGAATGAATTTCCTATAGGTTAGACCTTGTAGAATTGCTGACTACATATATATGTTTTCATAGATATACTCAAATTTCTCTGAAGAAAAAAATGATGCTTACTTTTAACACCATTGCACTGCATAAGACTATGTATTTCCTCACACATAATAAATCCTGAGTATGATCAATGTGTTCAATATTTGTCAATCTTAAAGACAAAGATTGGTATCGCATTTTTGCTTTATTTTTTTAACTCTTATGCTAATGATATTTGTTTGTTATGTTTCTTCTATTCATTCCTAATTTAGATTTTTCCATTTATTTTCCTGTTTGAGTTTTGATCATTTTCATGATTAGAAGAAATTCTTCAAATATTTTAACTAGTAATTCTTGAATTTTTCAGATACATTTTTCCATTGGCTGTGAAGTGTGAATGCAATAAAGCATTCTCCCTTTTCTAATTATATCAACTATTATGTTATAGGTTATGCATATGTTATACATATGTATTATGTTAAACATGTCACACATGTTAACTCTATTAACTAATAAAATGAATTATATATATCTTATATGTGCATAACATTATATAGTTATATACATTACATAATTACATACATACATTAACTATTAACTAATATAATGAGCCATACATTATATTAGTTAATATAATTAATTAGGAATTGTAATACCTAATAGGTGTATATTAAAAGTATAATACCTCTAGCACTTTTTCTTACCTAATTTTATTACCTAGGAATTTAATTTTGAATGATAGTAATGTCAATGAACATCTTTTTTGTTGCTAACTTCAATAGGTACATGTATTTGTAACTTTATCACTGATTATAAAGATTGCTCTAGATATGCAGATCTTCATTATGGCATATTTTATGTTTATATTAATACAATTCCAGCTTTCTTGGATTTTTCTCTCCAAATTACAGGAGCTAGAAGCTTGCAAACAACGTTTTCCACAATCCTTTGCCAAAGACTGTCCCAAGATGGCTGAATAGAAAAACCCTGCACTTGTCTCCATCACAGAAAAAAAAAAAAAAAAAAAAAAAAAAACAGAACAGCATTTCCAGGAGATTGAGGGAAAACTAAGGGTACTCCAAACAGCACAGGGACTGGAAATGAGTGGAAGGAGAAGAACAAAGCATGCTGCAGCTAGTACCATTAGTCCCTGGAAGAGAGTACACCACCTTGCCAGGAAGAAATAGGCAAAACCTCCACAACCATTATTGCTACAGACCAGCAGCTCTAGCTACCAGAGAATCCTGTGGTCCTCACTGATTTTAAATCAAGTCTAGAAAGCTGACTGGGGTCTGAGTAACTGCTTGGCTCCAAAAAAGGAACTCATACTGCCTCCCTCAACCCCCTAAGTCCCAAAACCAAGGTGCTATAGTCTTAGAGACATCAAACAGCCCTGTCACTACCAGAAGACATGAAGCTTAGAGACATCAAACAGCCCTGTCACTGCCAGAAGACATGAAGCCAGACACGGTGCTGTACAGGCCTGAGATTTACATCTTACAGCTCTGGGACTGACTGTTGGTTTGATAGCACCTAGGGACACCAGTACTCTCCTGTAGGGCCTTGGGAGAGTACTGCATTTTTCTACTCTAGCCCTGTAGCTACTAGTACACAATTACCAGTATAACATGTGATCACCATGTAGGACCTAGAAAATATACCCTCTGAGTCCTGCTGGTAAGGGTTATTTTCTACTAATCATTCAAGTCTACCCTGAAGGACCCAGTTAAAAACTCCACTACATACTGCAGGTCTGGGTCTGTGACAGTCCAACAAGTCCCAGGGACACCTGTGGTTGCCCTCTGGGACCTTGGGAAGACTTTATCTCCATGTCACTACTTCAGGCCCATAGTTCACACTTTATACTCTTAAACATAACCTTTGCATTTCCCATGGGACCTAAGAAAAGCACCCTTCTTTTTTTTTTTTTTTTTTTTCAGTGTCTTCCATCTTTTATTTGGTCACCATTACTTTTTTATTTTTTAAATTTTTCATGATTTTAAAACATTTTTCATGATTTTTAAAGAAAATTTGTAATTTTTTTTACAGAAAATTATATCCTCATCAGGGGTGAAGAGAGTCCTCACACAGGAACCCACTTCTCGCATTCCAACAGTCACAGTCTTCTCACAACTGGAGCAAATCTCACTGTGTACTTGATCTTGCTTATGTTGTCACCAAAAAAAATTCCCTGACTCACAAGTCTCTACCATATCTCCCTCTATAAACAAATGAAACCTAAACCATCTCTCCTGTTTGCCTCTCTTCTTCAAATCCTGACACTCTTTCACTGTGCGAACTGGAATTCATAGCCTATTATCAGAAAAATCTATGACCCTCTTTCAGTTTTTTAAATTTTAATTTTAATTAGCTTTTTTAACTTTTATTTAATGAATATAAATTTCCAAAATACAGCTTATGGATTACAATGGCTTCCCCCCCATAATGTCCCTCCCACCCGCAACCCTCCCCTTTCCCACTCCCTCTCCCCTTCCATTCACATCAAGATTCATTTTCAATTCTCTTTATATACAGAAGATCAGTTTAGCATACATTAAGTAAAGATTTCAACAGTTTGACAAAGCACCCTTCTTGATTTGCAGCTTCAAGATTTTGACCATGGGACCAGATCTGTGGCCTAGTGGGTAAAGCAGGTACCTGCATCACCAGTATCCCATCTGGGCACCAGTTTGAGTCCCAGCTGCTCTATTTCCAACCTAGCTCCCTACTATGTGCCTGAGAAAGCAGCAGATGGCCCAAGTGCTTAGTCTCCTGCACCCATGTGAGAGACCCAGAAGAAGCTCCTGGCTCCTGGCTTTAGACTGGCCCAGCTCTGAAATGGGGCTTTTGGGGAGTGGATCAGCAAATGGTAGGTCTCTCTCTATCCCCCCCACCTCTGTAATGCTGCCTTTCAAATAAATAATCTTAAAATTTAATCTGTTTTTAAAAATTGTGACTATATATATATATATATATATTCCCCAGAGTCAATGAGAGTCACTCTATAAGACCTCTAGAAGACCCTACCTGCATTCCACTGCTCCAGGTGCTCACCTGGAGCCAATGCTAGTACACAACCCCCAGCATAACCTGTATTCACTCCATAGGACCAGAACAAGTTCCCCTTCACATTCCTCAGTTTTGAGACTAGAATTTTGGTACTAAAAGCCCCAACATTGTTCAGATTCATCCAGCAAGACTTGGGAAGACCTCAATCATATCACACAGTTGCAGGGCAACAGCTGTTAGTGCTACAAGTCCCAACATCATTCAAGCTTGCCTGACCGGACAATGAGCCAGCAAACTCTGCATCCCATAACACCACAAATGTAACTATAGCCATCATAAACCCTTGTGTGACTGATAACAAACTCTCTGATGAGTGAAGACACACACTTCAGAAGTACACATCCACTTCAAAGTCATAATATCCTCTCATGAACTGCTGCAGACTAGATAACTGTGGTACTCTTAGACACTGATGACATTGATTATAGAAGAAATTACTCAGAGGTTACACTTCTTGGCCCACCTAGAAGCAAAGTCAAAGCAACTACTCAACTGATATTCCATATTCCATCTAAACAAAACATCTTTTCCAAAGAAAACTTCTCCACAGAAGTGCAAACTATTACACCATATGTGTAAATGGCAACGTAGGGACACAGCAAACATGGAGAAGCAAGGAAGCGTGATATCTCCATAAGAACATAGTTCTCCAGAAATAGATGTTGATTTGAAAAAAAAATCTATGAAATGCCTGAGATAGATTTCAAAAACAGGCAGATTAAGACACCACCTACAAATCTAGAACCCCATATAGGTACGAGCATGGAGTCTTAGCTGCTTCACTTCTGATCCAGCTTCTGGCTAATGTGCCTGTGAAAGCAGTAGGAGATGGCATGGAGATGGCACAGAGACTTTGGTCCCTTCTCTCATGTGGGAGACACAAAAGAAACTCCTGGATTCAGCCTGGCCCAACCCCAGGTGTTGTAGTCATTTGGGTAGTGAACCTGCAGATAGAAGATCGATCTCTCTCTGTCTCTTGCCTTTCCAATAAATAAAAAATAAATCTTTAAAAAAAAAAAAAAAAAAAAAAAAAAAAAACAAGAATCCCTTAAAGATTCTAAGGAGGCCGGCGCCGCTGCTCACTAGGCTAATCCTCCACCTAGCGGCGCCGGCACACTGGGTTCTATTCCCGGTCGGGGCGCCAGATTCTGTCCCAGTTGCCCCTCTTCCAGGCCAGCTCTCTGCTGTGGCCCGGGAGTGCAGTGGAGCATGGCCCAAGTCTTTGGGCCCTGCACCCCATGGGAGACCAGGATAAGCACCTGGCTCCTGCCACTGGATCAGCGCGGTGCACCGGCCGCAGCACGCCGGCCATGGCGGCCATTAGAGGGTGAACCAATGGCAAAGGAAGACCTTTATCTCTGTCTCTCTCTCTCTCACTGTCCACTCTGCTTGTCAAAAAAAATTAAAAAATAAAAAAATAAATTAAAAAAAAGATTCTAAGGAAACCAAATGAGATATGAAATTATGCAGATAGACAATACAAAGAAATGAGGGAAACAATGCGTTATATAAATGAGAAATTAAACAGACAGAAATCACTGACAAGAACCAAACAGAAATTTTGGAGCTGAAAACATTAATAAATAAATTTTTGAAAAATACAACTGAAGTTTCAACAACAGAATAGACAACGGAAGAAAGAATTGCTAATCTTTAGGGCAAGACTTTGAAGTAATCCAGTCAGATAAAAACAAAGATAATAGAATTAAAAATAATATTGAAAGACCATAAAACATATAGAATAGCATTAAATAAAGACATATTCTTATTATAGGGATACTTGAAAGAGAAGAATGAAGGCATCGTAAGCTCGTGAATGAAGTCATAGTTTAAAATTTTCGAGGTTGGCACTTTGGCATAGTAGGTTAAACCTCTGCCTATGGCACCAGCATCCAATATGGGCACTGGTTCAATCTCAGCTACTCCACTTCCAATCCAGCTTCCTGCTAATGTGCCTGGGAAAGCAGCAGAAGGTGGCCCAAATCCTTGGGCCCCTGCATCCATGTGGAGATCCAGAAGCTCTTGGCTCCTGGTTTCAGTGGGCCCAGCTCCAGCCATTGCAGCCTTTTGAGGAGTGAACCAGCAGATGGAAAATATCTCTCTCTGTCTGTAACTTTGCCTCTCAAATGAATAAACAAATGTTTTTTAAAATAGTTGAAAAGTTCCTTAGTCTTGAAGAGATATGAATATGCAAATACAGGAAACTCAAAGGACACCAATGAGACTCAGCCAATAAACAAGCAAGCAAGCAAGCAAGAAAAGAAAAGAAAGAAAGAAAGAAGGAAAGAAAAGAAAGAAAGAAAGAAAGAAAGAGAGAGAGAGAGAGAGAAAGAAAGGAAGGAAGGAAGGAAGGAAGGAAGGAAGGAAGGAAGGAAGGAAGGAAGGAAGGAAAGAAGGAAGGAAGGAAGGAAGGAAGGAAGAGAGAGAGAGAGAGAGAAAGAAAGAAAGAAAGAAAGAAAGAAAGAAAGAAAGAAAGAAAGAAAGAAAGAAAGAAAGAAAATCTCTCTGAGGTATTTTATACCAAACTGTGAGTGAAAAGATAAGAACAGAGAGAATCCTAAAGATAGTAAGGGAAAAACAACAAATTACATATAAAGGAAAACTCATTAGATTAACAGTAAACTTCTCAGTAGAATTCTTATAGGCCAGAAAAGAGTAAGTGATATATTCAAGGTCTTGAAAGAAAAACGTTCCACCAAGACTATAATACCCAGCAAAACCATCCTTTACAATTGAAGGAGAAATAAAGTAATTCTGAGATAAGCAAAAACAGAAAATTTGGGGCTGGCAGGTGAATCCACCTCTTGCAAATCCAGAATCCCATATGAGCTCCAGCAGGGACTCCCAGCTGTTCCACTTCTGATACTTCTGATCCAACTTCTGGCTAATGTGCTTGGGAAAGCAGTGGAAGATGGAGTAGAGGCTTGGGCTCCTGCTTCCACATGGGAGACATGAAAGAAGCTCCTGGCTTCCAACTGGCCCAGCCTTGGCCATCGCAGTTATTTGGGCAGTGAACCAGCAGATGGAAGATCTCTCTGTGTCCCTTCCTTTTCCTCTCTCTCTAACTCTGCCTTTCAAATAAATAAGAAATAAATTTTGAAAAAAAGAATTTACCACCACCAGACTAGCTCTACAAGAAATCCTGAGGGGAGTCTTGTATTAGAACCCCATATAGGTGCGAGCAAGGAGTCTCAGCTGCTCCACTTCTGATCCAGCTTCTGGTTAATGTATTAGATGCAATCATTATATACATGTTTTTTAAAAGGACAAAATTCACTAATAGACAATACACAAAAGAAAATATAAACCAAACTTACTAGAAAGAAAGCTACCAAAGCACAAATGTACATAATAAGAGATGCAGAAAGAGACAGAGAATATAAAAAAGAGGTGAGTCATCAACAAAATGAAAATAGTCATTATCTATCAAAATAAACCCTTGAACATAAGTTGATTAAACTCTCTGGTCAAAAGATATAGGTTGGTTGAATGGATAAAAATACAAGACCCGACTAGCTGCTGCCAAGAAGAAGCTCACTCCACTGATAAAAAAATCACAGGGACTCAAAGTGAAGTAACACAAAAGATCATGCAAAGAGAAACTAAAAATGAGCTGGAGTAGCAATATTCATAATGTACAAAACAAACTTTAAATCAAAACTGTAAGAAGATGCAAAGAAGAACATCATATACTAATATTGATTAATCTAGAAGATCTAACAAAAATATATATGTACCAAAAAAACCACCCACCCACATACAGTACAGCAAATATTATTGATCTAAATGGATAGTAGACTCCAATAAAATAATAGTGGGGATCTTCAACATCCCATTGTCATCAGTGAGCAGATTATCCAAACAGAAAGTCAACAAAGTTACATCAGAGTTGAATCATATTACAAAGCAATGGACCTAATGGACATTTACAGAACATTTTGTCCAGTAGCTACAGAACACACATTATTCTGATCAGTACTTGGAACATTTTCCAGGATGGATTATATATTAGACAACAAATCAAGTATGGAAAGTTTTAAAAATGAAAAATATGCAATACATCATCTCAGACCACAAAGGAATAACAGTAGAAATCAACATTAAGAATAGAAAGTTTACAAATACATGAGAATTGAACAACATACCCATGAAAGACCAATGTACCATTAAAGAAATTTAAAAGATAGAATATTTACAAATGAAAACACAGTATATCAAAATCTGTGTGATACAACAAAACCAGTATTAAGAGGAAAGTGTACAGAATAATTCCATGCATTAAAAATAGAAAACTGAAATAAACAATCTAACAATGCACCTCAGGGACTTATATAGGAAGAGTAAATCAAACCAAAATTAACAGGAGGCAAGAAATAATAAGAATAAGATCAGAAATAAAGGAAATTGAAACAAATGAAAAAATACCAATACTGACAAAATGAAAAACTGTTTTTTGAAAACATAAAGAAAATAGACAAACCTTTGGCCAGACTAACAAAGAGATAAAAATCTCAAAATTAGAGATGAAACTGGAAACATTACAACTGATACCACAGAAATATGAAGAATCCCAAGAAGCTACTATGAAGAACTACATGCTAACAATCTGGAAAATCTCAAAGAAATGAAAAAATTCCTGGATACAGACAACTTACCAAGATTAAATCTGGAAGATGTACTAAATCTAAACAGATCCATAGCAAGTAACGATATTGAAGCATTAATTAAAAGTGTCTTGTCAAAGAAAACTGATTGCTTTAAAACTGAATTCTACAAAACATTTAAAGAGGAACTAACTATATATCCTGACAAACTCTTTTTATGAGGCCAGTATTATTCTAATACCAAAACCAAGAACAGACACAACACAAAAAGACAACTACAGACCAGTATCTTTGATGAACACTGAGGGGAAAATTCTCAACAAAATATTAGCAAACTGAATTAAACACTTAGTCAAAAACATCATATGTGACAATCAAATGATATTTATCCCAGAGATGCAAGTGTGATTCAACATTCATAAATCAACAAATATCATAAACCATATCACCAAATGAAGGGAAAAAAATAACATCGTGTCATCATCTCAGTCTATGCAAATAAAAGCATTTGATAAGATTTAACATCCCTTCATTATAAAAATTCTCAAATAAGGTACAAAAGGGACATATTTTAAAATAATAAAGGCTACATATGACAAGCCCACAGTCAATATCATACTGAATGGGGAAAAGCTGAAAGCATCTCTCCTCAGTTCTGGAACAAGACAAGAAAGTCCACTTTCAGCACTTTTTTCAGTATCATATTGAAAGTACTAGCAAGAGAAATCAGGGAAGAGAAATAAATAAAAAACATCAAAACTGGAAAGGAAGGAGTCAAAATATCTATATTTTTAGATGACATAATTGTGTACATGAAAAAATCTACACACTTCACCAAAAAGCTGTTAAAACTGATAAGTCAGCTCAGTAGAGTTGCAGGATACAAAATCAACATACAAAAAACTAGCATTTTTATACACCAATAATAACTCTGCTGAAAGGGAAATCAAGAAAGAAATCCCACTGACAATATCTACTAAAAATTGAAAAACTTAGGAATAAATTTAAAGAACTAAAAAATCCCTACAATGAAAATTATAAAACATGGATGGAAGGAAGCATCAAGCACACAGAAATTGGAAAGATATTCCTTGTTCATGGATTGGAAGAATTAATGTCATCAAAATGTCAATACATTGCAATGCAATGCAATTCCCATCGAAATGCCAGTGACATTTTTTCTAGAATTAGAAAAAAATTACTAAAACTCATATGGAACCACCAAAGACCTGGCATAGCAAAAGCAATTCTGAGGGGGGAAGAAAGTAATGCTGGAGACATCATGATTCCAAATCTCAAAGGATACTACAAAACTATAGCAACTGAAACAGAATGGTGGTGCTTGGCGCTTGGCTCTACTCTCTGCTGAGCCGCCTGCCTGGCCTGCCCAGGTGTATGCTCTCCGTCCAACCATGTAACCTCACTCTCCCTGAGTTTGAGTGGCCAGGCACTCTCTGTCTCTTCCATTCTGACAGATGCCCTATCCCCAGTAAAACCTTATTACTTCACTCTCTGTCTCAAGCCTGAATTCTTTCTTGCATGAAGACAAGAACCCCATGGCGTCCACAGTTCTTTCTTGGGGGTGACATATTTCTGGCAACCATGAAGGGATCCACAAAGAAACCCATGAGGAGATTCATGAAGGGATCAGGAAGGGATTAAAATAAAACTCCAGGGGCCGGCACTGTGGCGCAGTAGGTTAACGCCCTGGCCTGAAGCACCGGCATCCCATATGGGCACTGGTTCTAGTCTCGGCTGCTCCTATTCCGATCCAGCTCTCTGCTGTGGTCTAAGAAAGCAGTAGAAGATGGCCCAAGACTTTGGGCCCCTGTACTCACGTGAGAGACCTGGAAGAAGCTCTTGGCTCTTGGCTTTGGATTGGTGCAGCTCCGGCCATTGCGACCATCGAGGGAGTAAACCTTCACATGGAAGACCTCTCTCTCTCTCTGTCTCTACCTCTCTCTCTGCAACTCTGTCTTTAAAATAAATAAAATAAATCTTTGAAAAAAAATAAAAATAAAATTCCATCCAGGTCTATATATCTTCCCTGGATCTCCCAATGTTTCACAGCTCTCTGAGAACTGGAATTCCAGAACCAGGGCTTAGCCAGGGCCAAAACTCTAGAGAGATTGTAACAGGGGAGGGCAACTAGAAAGGGCAGTTGTCTGAGAGTCTGGAGACCCCTGAGCTCACTCTGGCTTCCCTGGCGGCAGGACTAAGACCTGAGGACCTTGCCTCTCTGTTGGAGAAACACCTGGTCATGCTGCCTACTGCTATGAGAGAGGGACTTAGCTTCAGTGGAGGCTAATATTGGCCCTGCCAGGTAAACTCGAGACAACTAGATAGCAGGCAATCAAGAGCAATAGGAGATTTCAAGCACTCAGTGAAACAGAGCACCTACCCAACGCCACGGCCAGTCCTGCTAGGCCCAGGGGTGCCCAGTCTTCCCTGTAAACTGGGCACCATGGCCTTTCTCTGCAGGTAAGAGCTGAGTGCTCTCCTGGACTTTTTTTTCCCTCTCTCTCCATCTCCAATCTCTTTCCTACTCACTAGGAAAAAGAGGGGGAAATGCCTCCTGCTACAGCTGGCCTTACAGGTTTTCCCACCTAAGTGATAGAGAAACCTGAATCTATTAACCATTTACAACCTGATAGATGGACTTTTCTTTGCAGTTGATGGAAACTTTTCCTTTCAGTCCTACATGAGTCTCTGATTCTCTGCCTCTTTGTTTTGTGATGTGTTTCACTGTCCTATGTATTGGGCCCATACGTTGATAATCAGATTTTTTTTTTTTCTGTGCTGCTGTAACTGACTCAGCTAATGAGAGTTTTAATGTGTCTTGAAGGTTTCCTTTTTTCTGTTGCGAGTACTGAGCCTTGATTGGGAGAACTACATCTTACAGTTGTTTACATTATCTGCCTATTTGTAATGTTTGAGTGATTACCTTAACTCTGATCAGATCTACCCCACAACTTTGGATTGGGGCTGGCATTGTGGCTTTGTGGGTAAAGCTGCCACAAACAGTGCCAACATCCCATATGAGCACTCCCACCTGCTCCACTTCCAATCCAGTTCTCTGCTGTGATTTGGGAAAGCACTAGAAGATGACCCAAGTCCTTGGGCCCCTGCACCTACTTGGGAGACCTGTAAGAATCTCCTGGCTCCTGGCTTCAGATCGGCTCAGCTCTGGCCATTGCAGCCAACTGGGGAGTAAACCAATGAATGGAAGACCTCTCTCTCTCTCTCTCTCTCTCTTTCTCTCCCTTTCTCTCCCTTTCTCTCTCTCTCTCCCCTTCTCTATGTGTTCTTAACTCTGTGTTCTTAACTCTGAAAATTAAAAAAAAAAAAATGTTCAGCTTAACCATACTGTTTTGGCTAAACAGTTTGATTATCTGACAATTTAAGTTCTAACCCGAGTCATCTGACTTTGAGGCTTCCAGTCAGATCCCTGGAATTCTCAAAGGATGAAGACTCTCAATTTGTTAAAATAACAGTTATTTGAGTCAATTCAGATTATGTAAAGTACATTAAAAGGTTGTAAACTATGCCAAACCTATGTTGTACTCATGTTACTGCTTTCCAGCTAGAGTGGTTTTATTTAAAAAAATAGAGTAAATTCTATGTATGTAAGCCTTTATGTTGTTAACTAAAGTAAGCCAATACAGATTGGACCAAAAATTTTGTTGATCCAAATGCCCTTCAGTTCATTCGGTTTATGTGTCTTTGATCTGCTTTAAACTTGTTTCTTAAAAGGATGAAGCTATTTTCAAAGTTGATAACATGCACTAGTGTCTGTGCTTACTGTTTAGGTTGTGTTTTCCTTATCAGTTACTTAAGAACGTGGAAGTGTAATTTTGACCTTAGAAATAATTCAGATAATGGTGTAGTATTAATATCTCAGTGTAATAAGTCATCTAAGCATCATTGCTAAAAGAAAAAAAAAAAAAAAAAACTTGGGAAAAGATATTATGTAGGCCAGCGCCGCGGCTCAGTAGGCTAATCCTCCACCTAGTGGCGCTGGCACACGGGGTTCTAGTCCTGGTTGGGACGCTGGATTCTGTCCCGGTTGCCCCTCTTCCAGGCCAGCTCTCTGCTGTGGCCAGGGAGTGCAGTGGAGGATGGCCCAAGTGCTTGGGCCCTGCACCCCACGGGAGACCAGGAGAAGCACCTGGCTCCTGCCATTGGATCAGCTCGATGTGCCAGTCGCAGCGTGCTCTGTCTCTCTCTCTCTCTCTCTCTCTCTCTCTCACTGTCCAAAAAAAAAAAAAAAAAAAAGAAAGAAAGAAAGAAAAAAAAAGGTATTATGTGTACTTTTAACATCTTAAATTCTGTAAGGGAGACTGTTTGGGTCTGTTGACATATATTATCATAAGTTATCCATGCATGACAATTCAAGACTGCTTAAAAGCAACTGAAAGTTTAAGTTTCAGAAAGTGTGAGCAAGTCACACTTTGAGAGGAATAAATCTTAGAAAAAAGGTTTATGATTTTAAAATATTGTTTACAGAGTTTTCTACAAGTTGAGTGTTATTCCAGTTACACTGACCTAACATTAAAATCCAATCTTCTCTTAAAACAATGAGTTTTTTTAAAAATTGTATATTAATGTTAGTAAATGTCTGGAAATATGGATCTACTTAAAAATGTTTGGTCACTTTATCATTAAGATTAAATCTGGTCTAAAATTGTTAAAATTGCCCTGACTAAATGGATAGATATCATTTCATGATGTTAAGGAATTCTATTTTGACCAGATACTTTAAGTTCTCTTAGCATCTTTAACAGACTTCCTAAAATTCAAAGTTGGGCAAAGCCCCCTCCTTTAGTAAAAACGAACAAAGCATACTTTAATCCATTGAAAATCTGCCATGTGTAGGGCTATTGCAAAGCGATTGCTAAGTCATTCCTTCAAAACAGACAGACCCTAGACCTGCTGCCCAAGACAATGCCCTGAACTAGGGTCAAATTAGGTGGGTACAAAATCATTTTCATACTTTCCTGGACAAGTCCAGATAACTCCAGGACCAGGTCAGACAAGGCTAAAATATCTAATATCACATCTGGTCATGGAAATCCTGGTCATTGCCTCTCCTTGGTGACAAAGTGTCCACATTCTTCCTGCTTCTCTGTAGACCACTGTGCTTTCATGTCCTTGATTGTTCTGTCTCTAACAGAAGACAAGCCATCCAGCTCTAGGTGCTTCTGAGATAGGGCGTCCAGCCTAACTCATCAGACAAGATGACCAGCCCTTTGAACCAAGCAGGATATAAAACCTTATTACTTTGCAAAAAAAAAAAAAAAAAAGAAAGAAAGAAAAAAGAAAAAAATAGACTGGTATTGCATAAAATACAACACAAAGATCAGTGAAACAGAATAGAGGGCCTAGGAATTAATCCATGTACATACAGCCAAATGATTTTTGACAAAGGTGCCAAGAACATACATTAGAGAAATGATAGTTTTTTTTTTCAATAAACAGTGCTGGGAAAACCACAATACATACATAGAAGAATAAAATTAGATTTTTTCCTACCACTGTATATAAAAAGCAACTCAAGATAGATCAAATATCTAAATGTAACACCAGAAATTATGAAATTGCTAGAAGAAAACACAGATGACACATCAAGACATTGGCATAGGCAATAATTTTTTAGATAAGACCCCATAAATGTAGGCAATAACTTCAAAGAATGCAAATGGGATTATATCAAACTCAGAAACTTCTGCACAGCAAAAGAAACAATCAACAGAGTGAATAGACATCCAAAAGAATGAGAGAAAACATTTAAAAGCTACTTAACTGACAAAGGGTTAATAGGCAAAATATATCTGGAACTAAAAAAAAAAAAAAAAAAAAAAAAAAAAAAAAAAAAAAAAAACTCAACAACAACAATCCAGTTAGGAAATGGGCAAAATACCTGAATATATAGTTCTCAAAATAAGAAGTACAAATAGCCCACAAATGTCTGAAAACAGGCTCAATATCTTTAGCCATCAGGGAAAAGCAAATCAAAACCACAATGAAAAATCACCTTATCATTCTTAGAATGGCTATTATCAAAAAACAAGATGGAACAAATGCTGGTACAGATATGGAGAACAGGGGACTCATACAGTGATGGTGAGAATGTAAATTAGAACAGTCACTATGGAAAGCATTATTTTTAGATTTCTTTAAAAACTAGAAATAGAACTTCCATATTGTTGAACAATCCCACAATTGATACATGAAATCACTGTATCAAAGAGATACCTTCTCCAACATATTTATTGCAGCACTGTTCACAATAGCCAATGTAAGAAATCATCCAAGATGTCCATAGTCAGATAAATGGATAAAGAACATATGTTATATATATATATATATATAGATACAATAGGATATTATTCAACAATGAAATGAAAAAGAATGAAATCCTGTCTTTGCAGCAAAATGGATAGAACTGTATTAAGTGAAGTAATCGAGACACAGAAAAATATCCCTCACATGCGGAAGTTAAAAACAAAACAAATGAAAACAACTCTCAGTCTGAACACAGAATTGTGACTATGAGAAGCTAAAGAGGTATTGCTGAGGAAATAGAAGGAGTTAGGATAATGGTTACCAAATCAGAGTTAGATTGAATGAGTATGCTCCCAGTGTTACACAGCGAAGGGCAAAGACTACAGTTCAGAATAGCCAAGTATATGTGTGAACAAACAGAAGAAAGAAGCCCAAGCCTCCAAACAGTACACACTATATACATGTATCAGAATGTCACATTGTAGCCCAAAAATATGTACAATTATTACTAATGCCTTAAAAAACAAAATAAATTTCTTTGACCATAGATTTCTGGTTTAGATTCTACCACTGAGAAGCACTTGTGTGAGATTTGGAAAGCAGAAAGGAAAAAAAAATCTTCTAGTGGGCAGATGCTGGAGCTTTGACAGATGTGAATTGTTGCAGCAACCCTGCCACTCCCTCCTGGGTTCACCAACACAGTGCAACTCCCAGCTGTGACCAGCAGCTGTAATTTCCTGTGGTTTCTAACCAGGATGTCAGCAGGAACTTCATAATTTCCTGAGATTTTTTTTGAACATTTTGCCACATTCACCTCAAATGTAAGCATAGTATACAAGTACATATATACTATTTTTCCTATATTTGCTTTGAGGTACATTTTTCACAACTCTTCTTTATCTATCAATCAGATATTATTTGATTTCTATCTTCCCTGAAAATATCTGATTATAACAATTATTAAATCTTGTCCTTTTGGGGCCGGTGCTGTGGCTCACTTAGTTAATCCTCTACTTCCGGTGCCAGCATCCCATATGGGTGCCGGGTTCTAGTCCCAGTTGCTCCTCTTCCAGTCCAGCTCTCTACTGTGGGCCGGGAGGGCAGTGGAGGATGGTCTGAGTGCTTGGGCTCCTGCACCCACATGGGAGACCAGGAAGAAGCACCTGGCTCCTAGCTTCAGATCGGCTCAGTGCCAGCCTTGGCGGCCATTTGGGGAGTGAACCAACGGAAGGAAGACCTTTCTCTATGTCTTTCTGTCTCTCTCTCTCTCTCTCTCTCTCTCTACCTGTCAAATAAATAAATAAGTTTAAAATCTTATCATCTTTCCTATCCTAATTAAAATACATGGTTATACTCTCTTATAGACTTGTAGATCTCTTTCAGTCACATCAATGCAATTGGAGTGGAAAGGAAGACATATTTAGTTCATCAACTTGATCTATTGTGTTTTTTACATTAATAACATTTTATAAAGACAGGAGGATTATTTTCAACATCTATACAGCTTTTTTACTATAAGTTTGCTTTATGTTTATTTAAAGACATATTTTACTAAAGAGATTGAAAAATTATCACTCTGAAGCAGGTGTTGTGCACAGTGAGTTAAGTTGCTACTTGAAATGCCCACGTTCTGTCCAGCGCCATGGCTCAATAGTCTAATCCTCCAACTGCGACGCTGGCACCCCAGGTTCTGGTCCCAGTCGGGGTGCTGGATTCTGTCCCGGTTGCTCCTCTTCCAGTCCAGCTCTCTGCTGTGGCCTGGGAGTGCAGTGGAGGATGGCCCAAGTCCTTGGGCCCTACACCCATGTGGGAGACCAGGAGAAGCACCTGGCTCCTGGCTTCGGATCAGCGTGGTGCGCCAGCCATAGCGGCCACTTGGGGGGTGAACCAATGGAAAAAGGAAGACCTTTCTCTGCTCTCTCTCTCTCTCTCACTGTCCACTCTGCCTGTTAAAAAAAAGAAAAGAAAGAAATGCCCACATTCCATATTAGAGTACCTGGGTTCAAATCCTGCCCCTGCTTCCTTTTATTTAAATTACACAAATTTCATGTATTTCATTTACACAGATTCATATAGTAATCCTTGCTACCCTACCCTCCCTCCAAGCTACACTCCCACCCTTCTTCTTCCTCCTTCTCCTAAAAAATTTTAAGTCATTGATTACAAATTTTCATCAGAAAATATACCTTCACTCCATACTAAAAGAACAGATGTTCGATTTGCTTTAGTTAAGTAAATTCAGGTTCAAATTAAAACATGAATATAAAAGGCAGTTTTTCTCTCCCTCTTTGTAATAAGTGAACTATAAATATTAAACTAGTATTAAACTATGTTATGATTAAACTGTGTTGTGCTTATCCATCTTGAAAAGTTTGACTCATGAGAAAATATTGAGTAATATAGAAGCTACTTTAAACAATAAAACACACCACAATACTAACAACATTATAATCTCTATATTAACAGCTATGACTCAAGAAGTATAGGATTTTCATGTATTTGATATATTTCAAAAACTCATGGAAAAATTAAATTAAAATATAAACTTCATTTCTTATCATGAGCTCCATGAAGTTCAATAAGCCAGTCATTTAGCCCATCCCTAAAGAACTGAGATCCTAAGAATTAAACCATGTCAACACAGGCATTTTTATATTACTAATTGAAGAAAAAATAGTTACCACTTAAAAGTGTTTTGAAATTAGGAAACAAAAAATAAGTCAAAAGAAGCTGCATCAGTAATGTAAGGTGGATGTATAATGATTTCCCATCAAAACCCACAAAATTTCACTTTCTTGATAACTGGCATTAACAAGAATATTGTTGTGGTAGAGGACTCTCTGGTTAAGCTTTCCTAGGCATTCGTCTGCTAGAATTTTGGCTAACTTTCTCAAAATACTCTCAAAAGCAAGTGTTATCATGCTTTAGCCCTCTAGAAAGTCAACAAGCAAAACATATTGAGATCCGCCCCCACCCCCCCCCAAAAAACACCTGTTCTTTTCCATGAACTTTACTCTCAACCGGTCTGCATTTGCTGTCACAGGGCCAATTCTACTTGCTTTGATTGTGCTTAGTCTTCAGGATCATATGGTAGAGCGATGTTTCATCTCCTAGTGCAGTTCCTCCTAGAGCACATTTAAAGTTTCCCGCCTGTTTTAAAATTTCCATTGGAAGCTCTACTCTTCAGCTGAGCTGAACACAATGGTTTTGATACACACAGAGCAGAAAGCTTATGCCACTTTACTTGTTCAATCAGAACAGTGTAAGCTGAACCAATTAAGATATCTATGGTTTTGCTATTGTTTATTGTCGCCTTTAATTAGGGAACCAACAAGATTAGTTTTCTCCTTGCAAATTGATGTGAATGGTCTGTTGTTGCAGGCTTCATCTTTAATATTATCTCATCCCTTCTAAAAAGGAATTGTTCATTTGCTAACTGCTGCTTTCCTTGGAGCATGGCTTTCATTAAATTTTCATAAAGCATCAATGATTTCATCATTCTTTCACCTAGGTTTCATTATCAATTTGATGTTTGTTCTCACTTCAATTTTAGCAGAATTCATGTTGCTCTAATAGGAGCTCTTTTCAAACTAATGTCTTATCTTAATGTCTCTGACTAGATCCTTTCAGACATGTTATAAAAAGTTATTAAGAGTTTATTTTGCTGCAAAAATATTTTGAAATGCATACCCAATTTTATAATTTACATTTCCATAAAATTCCTTAAATTCCATTGTGTGTGTGTGTGTTGTGTGTGTGTGTGGTTACCTATCCAAATATCCTATATCAGCTTTCTATATTTGTCATTCCATCACTTATATTGAAATTAAAGGGGCATGAAAATTAAAATAAGCATCTGTATGGGAAATGGGACATAGCACATAATGTAAGGACCCTTACCAGAAACCACTCAATGGAGATTTTAGTACCATGTGCATGCTGAGCTCACTAAAGTGCAGATACGAAAATGATGAAAGAGGAACATGGCAGGGAAGTAGAAGAAGGGGAAGGGTAGAGTTGAGGTTAGATGTAGTTGACTTAACAGTAGTGCTTCTAATGATCTTAGCAACCAAACTGTAATCAAATTTTGGCCAAAGCAGAGTCACTGTGATTGTTTTTCAAGGGTCCTTGCTAGTCCAAAGTTCATAATTGGTGCCCAGGATATGGATGAAATAAAACATGGACTACATGTTTAATGTCTTCTCCACCACCATGTATTTGTAGGCCACAGATAAACAGCAGTTCATTACTAAACACTTACTTATCTTGGTCTTATGCAAGTTCTTATATTTTTTTCCTCAAAGAGCTACTCTTTATCATCTTTCCTGCCTCAAATGAGTGCTGCCAACAGAATGGAACTTTGAGATATGAGTCCCTCTTCTTCATAGTCAGCTAACAGCAGGATATAAAGCAATCTTGGGCCTTAAATTTTTGTTGATAGGAATCAAAATAAGCAAAATATCCTGAGCACACTAACTTACAAACTAAGAGTGGAAATACATAGTATTGCTTTCTACTACATCATTTTCAGCACAGCTAAGCGATCATGATACTTTTTCCCCACTAAATATAGATTCAACCTCAGAAGTTCTTTTTAATAAGAATTATGGTGTGACTATCATTGGCACTCTAGTTTAAAAAAAAAAAAACTGCTTCTGTGTGTGTGTGTGTGTGTCCCTCTATATAACTCTGACTTTTGAATAAATAAATCTTTCTAAAAAACCTGTTTGATATGATGACATATGAAAATTATTTTTTGATTAAATAAAACAAAAAGGGCACCAAATACTTTGTATGATGATTTGCAATAACACAAATGGTAGGTTTTAGCTTTATTTAACAATGAGATAATTCAGAGATATGATCATGAAACTAATACTTGGATGATCTGAGAAATGAACTTGAGCCTTGGTTTACAAATCCAGTGCTCTAGATATTTTTAGTATATCATATTTGAACCCCCCCCATACACACACACATGAACTAATCCACAAATATAAAAGATTTTAAAAAGATGAGCTAGGAATAATAAAGAAGCATTTCTACTAAAATAACAGCAGTGACATAATACATCAATGATTTTCATTCCTCCTGAATTTCTTGGTGTCTTTGCTGATATTTTGTCATCAAATAACATAGCAGCTTAAAGGTTTTCTGGGTTTCTAGATGTGAGGGTTTTTTAAGGAGTAAATTGAATTTCATAAACTTTTCTTGGCTTAAATTTTCTAATTCTTAGCCTCCATGACAAAATCATGATAAAGAAATTTTCAATTCATAATGTTTTTACCAGTACAATAATCAGAATTACAATTTAATGATCACTTACTATGTGCTGGCACTACACTTTGTACTTTGCATATATTATCTATTTTTTTCTCATTTGGACATAGCCAGTATTAGTAACCTCATTTTGTATATGAGGAAACTAATGTTCAGACTTGAGGTAATTTGTCAAAATTAATTTAATTCAAATAGGACAGAGCAGGAATTTACATTCAAATCTTGTCTTCATGCTTTTTCTCATAATGTAATGGGGCCTCTAAACCAAGAGATACATCAGTGAACCTAAAGGAATGAATTGACAAGCAACACTTTCAAATCTTCCTGGTACTCAAAATGTATAGATCTGGGGATGTTCTCAGCAGTAACACTGATAATATTTCATATCCCTTAAGATATTATAATACAAATGTATTTCCTCTGTCTCTATACTTAGACAACCTTCCCACTTATGGCCCCATTTCCTCCAACAGACCGAGGCATCCTTTTATTTTCTCATCTTTCCCAAAGTTTCAGAGAATCTAACATTTAAAATGAAGCATTTCATCACCCTGCATACATACAGAGTGAGAGGGGAGAGAGAGAGACAGAGACAGAGAGAGACAGAGAGAGAGAGGGAGAGAGAGAAATCCACACAACCTCCTTCTCCCATTTTTGAGTGCGCTGGTATAACCTTCACCAGTATCAATGTCAATGTCAAAATAATTTAGACTTCAAATCTTGTCTCCAGATACGAAATTTCTCATTGATTTCCCAAATGTGGTCAATTCTACATCCACACAATTTGTGCATGCACCTGTCTTCTCTATTCTCTTGAAAACCACCACCCCATCAGTGGTTCATTACCTCTGACATAAATTGTTATATAACAGGACTCCAGAATTCTAAGAATTCTATTCTCACATATTTTGACACTGATTGCAGAACACTCTTCTCAATGCACACTCCTGTTTATGTCTCTCTACTGCCAATAAATCTGCTTTTATTACCAGATGGTACCTGAGCTCTTTTAGCTTGGCATTCAGGGCTTTTTATGATTGAGCCTAAATGAAATTAACAAGTCAGTAGCTACCTATTCCCATTCATTGCTCATTTACTGATTGTGCAATCTTGAGGAAGTAATTTCAATCCTGTGAGTCCTGATTTCATCATTTGCTGACAATATATATAATTGCATAAATGCATAACTGTATATATATCATACAAAAATGCTCCCAGTAATAAAATGGCATGCAAAATTATGTTACTACTGTAAACAATTAAGGAAGTTATATAAAAGCTTTTTGTGAAGTGTAAAACAATTTACAAATGTAAAGAATTCTGTTGATGGAGATTGACAGTGCTTTTCACATATACTGAAATCTTTTTAATAACAGGTTTCATGACAACTCCTCCAAGAAGCCTTTTTGGAAACATCCAGTTCTAATAATTTCTTTTTTTTTAAACTTTTATTTAATGAATATAGATTTCCAAAGTACAGCTTATGGACTACACTGGCTTCCCCCCACCCCTGATGACTTCCCTCCCACCTGCAACCCTCCCCTTTCCCGCTCTCTCTCCCCTTCCATTCATATCAAGATTCATTTTCAATTTTCTATATATACAGAAGATCAGTTTAGTATACATTAAATAATGATTTCAACAGTTTGCACCCACATAGAAACACAAAATGAAAAATACTGTTTGAGTACTCGTTATAGCATTAAATCTCAATGTACAGCACATTAAGGACAGAGATCCTACATGAGGAGTAAGTGCACAGTGACTCCTGTTGTTGACTTTACAAATTGACACTCCTGTTTATGGCATCAGTAATCTCCATTTGCTCCAGTCATGAGTTTCCAAGGCTATGGAAGCCTTTTGAGTTCACCGACTCTTATCTTATTTAGACAAGGTCACAGTCAAAGTGGAAGTTCTCTCCTCCCTTCAGAGAAAGGTACCTCCTTCTTTGAAGACCTGTTCTTTCCACTGGGATCTCACTCACAGAGATCTTTCATAGTTCTAATAATTTCTTAATCTCTAATCAACTTTATCTAATTTTTATTTCCAATAGCTATCAGAGTCCACATTACTAAGGTTGCTACAGTGCATATTCTATTCCCCCTGCTAGGAAAAAAGAAAGCTAAGGACAAGAGTGCCACAACCATATCTTTCAAAGTGTATGTCAGAGGAACATTCTCATAGCTTAATATTCATGTATGTGTAGATGTACCTGACTAAATATACATCGTTTACTCAGATGTACACTTGGCATGGAATTTGTCTATCTTATTTGTCTATCTTATTCACCAGTAGATGAAATTTTGCTTCAAACTACCTCACAAGTTGAAGAGTTTATTCCAAATTAAAGCAAGCAGCCAGGGCACTGATGTGGTATAGCAGCTTAAGACACCACCTGCAATGTTGACATCCCATATGACTGATGGTTTGAGTCCCTGCTGCTCCACTTCTAATCCAGATCTCTGTTAATGTGTCTGGGAAAGAAGTAGAAGATGTGGCTGGCGCCACAGCTCACTAGGCTAATCCTCAGCCTGCGGCGCTGGCACCCTGGGTTCTAGCCCCGGTTGGGGTGCTGGTTCTGTCCAGGTTGTTCCTCTTCCAGTCCATCTCTCTGCTGTGGCCTGGGAAGGCAGTGGAGGATGGCCCAAGTTCTTGGACCCTGTACCCGCATGGGAGACCAGGAGGAAGTACCTGGCTCTTGGTTTTGGATCGGCACACGCGCTGGCCATAGTGACCTTTTGGGGGGTGAACCAACGGAAGGAAGACCTTTCTCTGTCCCTCTCTCTCACTGCTAACTCTGCCTGTCAAAAAAACAAAAAAGAAGAAGAAGAAGAAGTAGAAGATGTTGCAAGTGCTTGGGCCTCTGCCACCTATGTGGGAGACTTGGATGGGGTTTCAGGCTACTGGCTTCAGCCTGACCCAGCCACTGGCCATTTGGGAAGGAAAAATCAATCTCTCTCTCTCTCTCTCTCTCTCTCTCTCTCTTTCTCCCTCCCTTCCTCCCTCTGTCCCTCTCCTCCATCTATAACTCTTTCAAATAAATAAATTTTTAAAGTAGCCAAAAAATTTGAAGGCAATGAAAGGAAGCATGAGCAATTAACAACTTGCCATTGTGGTGGCCTTAAGATATATTTCCAGCTGGCACTGTGGCTCATTTAGCTAATCCTCCATCTGAGGCGCCAGCACCCCGGGTTCTAGTCCCGGTTGGGGCACCGGGTACTAGCCCCAGTTGCTCCTCTTCCAGTCCAGCTCTCTGCTGTGGCCTGAGAGGGCAGCAGAGGATGGCCCAAGTGCTTGGGTTTCTGCATCCGCATGGGAGACCAGGAGGAAGTACCCAGCTCCTAGCTTCGGATTGGCGCAGCGCCAGCTGTAGCAGCCATTAGGGGAGTGAACCAACAGAAGGAAGACCTTTCTGTCTTTCTCTCACTGTCTATAACTCTCTCTCTGCCTCTCTCTCTTTCACTGTCTAACTCCACCTGGCAAGTATATATATACATATACATATATATATATATATATAATTACCAGAGTCTGATACTCCTCTCATCAAAATATATATATATATATTCCAAGAGTCTGACACTCCTCTCATCAAAAAGTGAAGACTCCAAGACACTGTGGCCAAAAAAATGACCTAAATGAAATATCTCTGCAAGTGAGATCCCAGCGGAAAAAAACAGACCATCAAAGAAGGAGGTACCTTTCTCTGAAGGGAGGAGAGAACTTCCACTTTGACTATGGCCCTGTCTAAATAAGATCAGAGTTGGTAAACTCAAGAGGCTTCCATAGCCTTGGCAGCTCATGACAAGAGCCTTGGGTGATTACTGACATCATAAATAAGAGTGTCAATTGTTAAATCAACAAGAGGAGTCACTGTGCACCTACTCCCCATGTAGGATCTCTGTCCTTAATGTGTCTTACTATGTGAATTAAAGGTAAAACTACTACTCAAACAGTACTTCATACTTTGTGTGGGTGAAAACTGTTGAAATCTTTACTTAGTATATACTAAGTTGATCATCTGTATATAAAGATAATTGAAAATGAATCTTGATGAAGAATGGGATGGGAGAGGGAGTGGGAGAGGGGATGGTTGCGGGTGGGAGGGAGGTTATGTGGGGAAAAGCTGCTATAATACAAAAGTTGTACTTTGGAAATTTATGTTTATTAAATAAAAGTTGAAAAAAAAGTGAAGATTCATCCCCTGTCTTTGAAAATTCATCTTAGCAAGTCTTTCCTGGCCAGCACCATGGCTCACTAGGCTAATCCTCATTTTGCGGCACCGGCACCCCGGGTTCTAGTTCCGGTCGGGTCACCAGATTCTGTCCCAGTTGCTCCTCTTCCAGTCCAGCTCTCTGCTGTGGCCCAGGAGTGCAGTGGAGGATGGCCCAGGTCCTTGGGCCCTTCACCCACATGGGAGACCAGAAGGAAGCACCTGGTTCCTGGCTTCAGATCAGCGCAGCACGCCAGCCGCAATGCGCTGGCCGTATCGGCCATTGGAGGTGAACCAACGGAAAAAGGAAGACCTTTATCTCTATCTCTCTCTCTTTCACTGTCTAACTCTGTCAAAAAAAATCTTTCCTAATAAACAGAGTTAGGTAAAAGTGATAGTGTGTGGCTATTTAGACCATGTAGTATAAGAGAACCTGATTTCTGCCTGCTTTTCTCTCTCTCTCTCTTTCGCACACACACACACATTTCTCACCATTGAAACAAGCAAAACCATTATATTATGAATAACCTCAGGTCACACACAAAGGCCACATATAGGTGCTGCATCCACCACCATAGCTGAGGTCTTAGCAGATACACAGCAATGCTTCCAGATAGATGAATGAGTGGGCACACAGTTGATTTTTCCCATCCCTTTGATGTTTAGTGGAGTAGAGAAAAGCTGTCTCCACTGAGTCTTTTCCAAATTGCAAATTCATGAGCAAAATAAATGTTGCTCTTCCTGTAAGTCACTATGTTTTGGAATGGATCCTTACACAAAAATAGATTACAAAAATCAATCTATAAAACTGATATATAATGTTATGTGTGCACATGTGTGTATGCATATGAGGGTGCTTCAAAAGGTTCATGGAAAAACAGAATTAAAAGATAGTGTGCGTTTTCCAAGAACTCTTTGAAGACCTCATGTATGTATGTGTGTATGCATTTAGTATATACCTATATAATATATATTTATCATTTTCTTTGTCAAACAGACAAATTATCAGGGAATACCCTAGTGTCAATATTTTTAAGAAGAGAAGGAAATAGAAGCTCAGAGAGGATAAGACCTTACAGTTAGTAATTAACTGAGCTAAAATTCAATAATTGTTAAAACCTTTTCAAAGTCTGAGATTACATCAACTAAAAAGCTAATTTTAAAATAAACATGCCAAGTACAAGTCAGTCACTTCAAAAGGTTGGTTAGGTACCAGCTGATGCTTTTGAGATCATTAAAATTGTCACCCTAACATAATTAACAAAAACCATTTTTAAGGAGCTTATAGACTTAGGAGGAGAATTTTTAAAAATAAATATGATCCAAAGTATCTGTGTCTCTTACATAGTGGTGAAGTACTTGGTCTTGAGAGCCAGAGTGTCCAGGTTTGAAATCCTGTTCCATTTTTCATTGCGTGTACAAATCAGGAAAATTACTTGACACGACCTGTCTGTGCCTCACTTAGCTCACCCACAAAATGAACACCAAAAGGGTCTACCACATGGAGTTTTGAATATAGAATGAGTTATTAACATGCCCAGCATATGGCAATGTTGAATAAATATTAGTTAATATGCTTATAAAGTACATAAAAATTTAGGAAGGAAAAACTATTGATTTTGGAGACAAAGATACTTTACGCAAATTCATTAACTGAAATGAGAGGAAGGTACCTCATCAGAATTTATAGTGAATAGCAAAGTCTGTGTTATAAGTTTAACAGAATTGAAAATGTGGCAGCAGATGTTTGAAACAGAACATCTCAACCAAAAGTACTTGAGACATTTTGAGATGTAGCCCCTGAAATTATCCTGCAAAGTAAATACGCATTATCAACCAAGATAGTTATGGTTTCTTCTCACAGGAAAGTGGCTTCTTTTGAAAAATTATGTTTAGTTTTTAGCTTTACCATTTAATTTTCTATTAAACCCTCTTTCAAGCTGATTCAGAAGCTTTCATGTAAAGATTGTCCCAATGTATGACATATAGTAAAGCTTAGATAATAGTGATCACTCCCTATACTGACGACTGTTCAATGATTATCTTATAAAGGGTATAATTTTTGTTCAATCACTAGCAGATGGAATTCCTCAGACAGTCTCACTATTATGTTGGTCATTAACCCACCCTCTGCAATAGCCTCCTCCTCTTTTGCCTTGCCAAAAGCTCGAAGTAATGATTCATAATTGGACTAGGCCAATCATGACCACCTGGCCAAAGATTTCCATGCTTCCTTTGTGATTAATGTTGGTCTCTTGACCTATCTCTGGCCAATAAGACTCATGGAGTTGTGACTGAGAAATTTTTCTTTCTCCTGATGTGGGAAAAAGGGAGACAGAAAGAGCTAATGTGTTCACTGTCTACATTTTTTTTTTCTATCTTGAATGCATGTAGGTTATTTGGAACAACAAGATCCTTTGTGCAACCAGAAAGTGATGAACATAAAGCAAAGCTTCTTGTCTTTTAGCCATTAATGCACTAAACTGAAGCCACTCATCATCTACTTCTAGGCCTCTTGACATGTATTAAACATAACTCCCAAATTTTTTGAGCCACTATAAGGTTAGTTGTTCTTAATTATAACAGAATGCATTCCTAATTGGTAACACACCCAATTTCAGAACCAGGTAATTATTGGCCTTCATGGTGTAATTACACAGTTTATTCAAGATAAAGTAGTAAATGAGAGGAGTCTTTCAATTTCAAAATTTTCAGGAAGAGTTTAAGCAAACATGTACAATAAATGACTTCAAAGTTTGCAATAAAATTTCTGGGTTTATATATAAGAATTTAATAAATCCTGGTCAAGGAAATCCAGTGCTGTAGTACAATGGAGTCACAATAAAAAGTAGAGGGAGCAGGCATTTGGCCTAGTAGTGAATATACCTGCATCCCACATTGGAGTACCCAGGTGGCATCACTGGCTCTGGCTCCTGACTCCAGCTTTCTACCCAGAGGCAGCAGTGTTGGCCCAATTAATTGAGTTCCTGTCACACACACGGGAGACCTGGATTGTGTTCCTAGCTCACAGTTTAGCCCCAGCCTAGCACAGCCAGGGATGAGCCAGAGGATGAGAGCCCTCTCTGAAAATATCTGTCTCTCTGCCTCTCAAGAAATAAGCAAAACTTTCTAAAAAGTAGAGATTTGTTTTTAAATGTAAAAAGCAGGTTGTGATGGTTATAAATCATAAATGCTAAGTCACAGAATTCTTGAGTCCTGGATTGCATCACAATCCCTTAATCAGTTTTGTGCTTGTTAATTACACCCCTGTAATCAATTATTGGTGAGTAATAAGAAATCAGAGGCTTAGTGCCTTTTTGGATAATTGTGCCAAATCCCAATCACCCAAACAACATTAGAGGGAGCAACAACAGTTAGATACAATGATTTATAATCACTACAAAATGAAAGATTTGAAAGGCATGAAAACTTTCCTAAATTCAACGGCAATCACTGCTTAACTTTCAAAATCAAGGAAGGAATTTTCTTCAAGTGATGAAATGAATCAGTATCACTTGCCATTATTATAACCAAAACATGATATAAGTTGCAGTCTTGTCTCTTATTTCTAATAAACATATACTAAGGATTATATATGTTACATCTTGGGAAAGCCAAGGATCAGCTTCTTTGACACAGTTGCTTCAGTCTTAAGAAGATAATACTGAAAATTCTAAATTTGTTTTCATTTTTCTAAATAAAATACTAATGTGCCCAAAGAACATCAAATTTCCCAATTATTTTTCCAAGTTTATCTTCTAACTTCATAATCAGAATATCACAGATATGTGACATAGACTTAGAATAAAAAGCAGTAGATGCGGGCCAGCACCATGGCTCACTTGGTTAATCCTCTGCCTGCAGCACCAGCATCCCATATGGGCACCGGTTCTAGTCCCGGTTGCCCCTCTTCCAGTCCAGCTCACTGTGATGGCCTGGGAAAGCAGTGAAGGATGGTCCAAGTCCTTGGGCCCCTGCACCCACATGGGAAACCAGGAAGAAGCACCTGGCTCCTGGCTTCAGATTGGCGCAGCACTGGCCGTTGCGGCCATTTAGGGAGTGAACCAACAGAAGGAAGACTTTCTCTCTGTCTCTCTCTCACTGTTTATAACTTACCTGTCAAATAAATTTAAAGAGAGAGAGAGAGAATAAAAAGCAGTAGAATCAGATGTCACAATTCATCGGCCTCCAAGCATGTCAAGCTTTCAACAAGAGATCAGCAGAGAGAAAAGTAGGAAAAAAAGGCAGAGAAAAGGGCTCAAATTGATGACTAAATATATGCAAGGAACCAGCTTCCCAACTCACAAACAATCTGACCTTCTCAGCTGTGACTTTGGGTGGTGTAAATATCTGGAGGATGTAACTAAGGAGTTGGCATGGGATAGGTTCTGACAAAGGTGATTCGCACTCAGGTGGGCATCACAGTTTGTTGCCAGAGGAGGGGAATCAGTTCATGTGCATTGAAATAGTAACCTAAAATTAGCTAGAACTCTGAGGACCTGCTCTCCTTTACCAGGGAAAAGGATTAGGGTTTTAGCAGAGTCCTAGGTAAGGGTTTGTACAGAATTCCTGCACAAGCTTAGCTATAGGAACTAAGTAAATTATAGAGCAAGTGGGGAAAATATGTGGCTCACTCTCACTAAGCACAGTGATAATCAGCAGTGTGCTAATAGTTTAGAGCAACAAAACTCGATGTGGACTCACCCCTGACATCCAATAGAATGCAATGTTTACCAACATCAACTGAGGGACCCCATCAAATTGTGTTTTGAGGGAGAATAATGTTATTTAGTGGAGGATTAATATCGTGATTATAAAGTCAGTTGAAAGTATGCCATTGTAAAAATTAAAAGAAAAATAAGAAAAGAAGGAAGGAGGGTGGGAGTGATGGAGGGGAGGGTGGGAAGTGTCATTATGTTCTTAAAACTGAATATATTAAATACATGAAATGTGTTCCCTCTATGTAAAAGATTGTTACAATGCACATTTAATGATGATTAAAATAATAAATTAAATATTCATGTTTTACCCAGTTCATGCTCTACCCGATTTATGTCTTGCATTTCTTTATCATACATACATCTACAAATGGGCACGGGTGCATGTGTATATATGAGAGGACTTCAAAAAGATTGTGGGAAAGTGCATATTATGAAAAAAAAAGCTATACATTTTTATTTCAAAAACTTGTACCAAAAACTTATCTTTTAATTCCATTTTTCACAAACATTTTGAGATACCCTCATACATACACAAATACACATATGTGTATGCTTTTTTTTTTTTTTTGACAGGCAGAGTGGACAGTGAGAGAGAGAGAGACAGAGAGAGACAGAGAGAAAGGTCTTCCTTTTTACGTTGGTTCACCCCCAATGGCCGCCGTGGCCGGCACACTGTGGCCAGCGCATCTCACTGATCCGAAGGCAGGAGCCAGGTGCTTCTCCTGGTCTCCCACACGGGTGCATGTCCCAAGGACTTGGGCCATCCTCCACTGCACTCCCGGGCCATAGCAGAGAGCTGGACTGGAAGAGGAGAAACTGGGACAGAATCCGACACCCGACCGGGACTAGAACCCGGTGTGCCAGCACCGCAGGTGGAGGATTAGCCTATTGAGCCGCAGCGCCGGCCCTGTGTATGCTTTTTCAGCACATTATTCAATGTTGACTGTTTGGGAATCATTAAATGCAATCATATAAGATTTTCTTTTTCCTCAAAATTGTGTTCCTGAAATTCATCCACATTGAGTGTCCATCTATAGTGCAGTAACTTCCACTATAGTAAGGAATGTAACTGCGGGAAGATAGCACAAATTATGCATCCAGTTGAATGGGATTGGATATTTTTGTACATATGCAAATTTCCTGGTTCTAGATATTAGGGTGCACAATGTGTATAGTGATTTATTTAGGAGTTATTTTGCTAATCAGTGATGTATAGTCCTCAGTATAGATGAGTTCAAAGGTATTGTCCGACTTTTTAAACGAAGTAACTATATGTAAGTACTCCCACTGCTCCACATTCTTGGCTGTACTTGACATTGCCTTACCATTATGATATCATAATAAGACTTGGACCAAACATATGCTAAGCAACACCATTAAAAATATCTGCACAATATTTAGAGAAACATATTGCACTCTTAAAAGAATATCTGCACTCAAATATTATTGCTGTAAAAAGACTAAGTGTAGTGATTCTAGTTACTTTCTGAGACAAATGTGTTTGGAACAGACAAATAATCTGTTTTAATAATGCTCCATTTCAATATGGCATGTTTTGCAAATATAAAACTCAATATTTGCTTTGTGAAAACCTTAGTTTAAAACATGGATCAAGGACCTGAACACCTGAGTTTCTCAGCCTTTGTCTTACATCTACCAGCTTTATGACTTGTAAACATTGCTTAACTTAAAAGATTCTCAGTGTTGCCATATTTAAAATGGAACTAACAATTATTGCCTGACTCTGCAAGGTATCAAAATATTTTTCTGGTGCAATTTATATTATTGTAAGTCTCTCAATAATATTTTGTGACATAACATTTCTTATTTAAAGACAGGATATTTCCTGGAAATATTTGCTTGCACTATTGTTGCTTTAGTTTGCTAGAATCCAAAACTTCAGCACATGAACATGTCACAGAATGAATGAATGAAAAAATAAATAAATACATAAATGCTGGCCCAGATTAAGAGTGGTTGGACCGAGGATTATATTTGGGACATAGAGTAGAGCTGATCAAACCTTTGCCATCATTCTGTAGACCTGTTGTTTGCTTTTACTATTTTCTCTTTATATGTCACATTCTACAATTTTACTGTGACAGATTTACATGAAGATTTGTTTTATTTATCTTGTTGAGATACTCTCATTATTTTTTAAACTAAAGAACTCGCGATTTTCAAGTTTTGGAATTTTTCAGAAATGATCTCTTCTGATATCACCTGTCCCTGATTCTCTCTATTTTTACTTTTCAAAATTCCTGATGAAGTTATGTTGAGCCATTTCATTGGCGTCTCTGTGATTTTTTTTTTTTTTTTTTTTTACCTCTCGGTATTCCCATCTGTTTATCTCCTCTCTTCCATCTGTTTATCTCTCTAGAATACATTCTGGATGATCCCTCAGATCTGGCTTCCAGTTTGATCTGGTTCCTTGCTTGAGTCTCTTTTTGCTTTGTCTTTTCTTGTTCTTTCAAGACAATTTCAGTCTCCCCTTTCTCTAAACGCACTTACCCTATATTTTTGCCTACATAGTTATACATTTTGGATTGTGACTAAAATACTCATTTGTCTGGGGCTTCTATGCTTGTTTGTGTTTATGCCTAATGAATCTCTCTTGCAGAATTTCCATTCCTTTGTGTAGATTATAATTTTTTAATCCTTAGTCTAATTGGGCTGTCTGCAATTATTCCAGTTTTGTTCTATTTTTAGTACATGGATGGTATTTCCCTGTGCTCATTGAAGTTAGACATGCTCAAATGACTCTCAAACAATAAAATGTGAAGAGAATTAACTTGTATCATTTAATTTCTGAAAGCCAGAATTTTACTCACCACATTCCCACAATATTGTGTGTCATACTGGCATGCTGGTCAGCCAGGCTCCCTCTGTGACTATGATAGAGTTGTCCAGCAGCCCTGCTACATATGTGATTTGAACCAGAAGTGGGCCTATCCTGATCTAATTTGTTTACCTTCATCATGGTTAACCCCTCCCTCCGTGGGAGCCCCATATTTCCCAGATTGCAGAAGAATCTTAATCGGTGTTTACTTTAAGTACAGGCTTGTATTAAAACTTTCTCTGGCTATTAGCATCTCTATGGCTTTATAGGGAGAAAGAAGCTTTTCAATAGTAACTAATTTGGGAGTGTCCCTGGAGGCTAGCAATTAAACTATTGGTCATTTTGCATACAATTTCAAATTGTTGCTAATAAAAGCCACGATACTTACATTTTTATAGGCAGTCTACCTATGCCTATTATAATGAACAAAGGTAGGAACAGAGCATTTAATCAAAGAAATACACAAATTTTTATACCTGAGACCATTTGATGAATATGGAGTTTTGACTTGATGAAAATTTGAAATTATTGTCCACTTTTATATAAGATGTTTATTGCTTTCAAAAACAATAACCATTTTTTCTAATTGTTTTGAAGGAAATTTGCAGTAACTTTATTACTGAATCATTAGTACCATATCCATATAAACTAAAAATAGAAAATTCTTAAAATCAGTTTTTAAATGGGACAAGTTAAATTTCAACCAAGTATAAAATTAATTACCACAATTTATAGGGCTATTTCCTTGAATGATTTGTATTGGAAGCACTATATTCTTCTATGATAGATTTTTACCATTTCTTTTTTTATCTGTTCTAGATTTTACCCCATAACTGACCCACACTAGTCAACAAATACAGAGTTGAATTAAATTGCGTTATTTTTCACTTGCCTAATGCTGCAACAAGTGGTAACTGAAGTCTGAGAAAGTAAAGGGTGCCGCTCAGTGAATTTTGATGTGGATTAGTCAAACAGTGAAGACTGGAACATTCTTATACTTGCTTTTTTAAACCACTATTTACCAACTGACAATCAGGAGTATATTTTCAGACTTAAAAAGTTCTTTATGAGATTTTTCAAATGCTATGCTCTCATTGTTGCAATGATATAAATAATTAATATTAACACATTTTTAATTATCTGAGGATTAGAAAGATTTCTTTCTACCCAATTTTTTCATACTTTGAAAAATCAGCTTTTGCCTGTCTCAAGTTGAGGTAAGGACAAGAAGCTCCTCACTAATTGTTGTTAGCCAGAGGGACAAGAAGAAAAACAGACTGAATGAATCACGTACTCAGTTAGCACCCCATGCCACACACTAGGAAACTGGTGCATGGGTTAATTCCATGGATCCACTGTGAGGGGCTCATTTATGTTAATAATCAACACTTTCTTTCATGTTTAATTAACGTTGTCAATTGACACTTTATTGATTTTGTGGTTTTGCTTTGTTCTACTTTTTTATTTGTTTAGGCATTAGAGTGGTAGAAAAATTATATACATATGAAGCTTATCTCCAGTTTAATGAGTATAAATCAATATTGGAGGGCTACTAGAATTCTCTCATTCAAATGGAATCTATGTAATACTCACGTTTTATAAACATTGTATTATTAAAGATATCAACTCAAAATAATCTACTGTAAGTGTGTTGGAATATTTACATTTACTACTCTAACTGTAGGTCTCATATAAAGTCATCAATACACATAAGGAACAAATGTTGATTCTTTCTCTGGTCTAAAGATTTCTCATATTACTGAGGCTAAAACAGAGTTCAAAAATATTCCTTCCTTATGAGGTCACTGAATTGTAATCAGCCAGTTGTCTTTATGAATTCTTTCACTTAAACCGGTAGTTATTTGTTGTTGGTCAAGCCAAAACAGTCTCAAGACTGATTATCATTTAGAATTTAAACGAAAACTGCTTTTAAAAGATGTGAAAAGTCAAGAGCATTTTTCTCTTTCAGCTAAAGAGAGAGATTCTTTCAAACATAAAAATGATTACTGCTATTGGGTGATTTTAGCACCAAGATAGAGTTGGCAATCAAGATATTGCTAATAGTGAGGACAGCTTGGAGCAGCAAAGGCATCCAGGAGAAAGATTACTTTTTTAGGATAAGTAATACTCCTCGTGACCACAGATTCAGACACTGACATCCATACGCATCAAGTTGATGGCATCATTTACATGAAGTCTCCACCATGATCAGCTTTCTGACCTCACATGGACGAAAAATGCTTCAATAGTCCAGTTAAAATTCTGATTAATAGGTTAGTCAGGTGCAGAGCCAAGTTTTGCAATGGGCTGCAGTTGGTGCTTTGTCCAGGACCATAGATCATTTCAGATGAATGGAGCCCTCCATGATGGAGTTAACAGCATTACTCAGGCAGCAACTTGAAATTCAGTCTCAGCGTTCGTCTGGCCCTCCAGTTGGCACCATAGCCAGCAAACACTCCAGCTGGGCAACAGAGCCCCGGCCAGCCCTCCTCACCTGATCTGCCAAGTTTGGCAGGAACTCCCTTTTCAACATCCAGATTCTGAATTTGCATGCAGTGAAGAGAGAAGATGTGGTCATGCTTCTTAACAGCAAAAAAGTTGGAGGAGGATGCTTTTGTTTTATAGAACACTGCTACTTAAGACAGGTCAGTTAGTGAGGAAGAAAAAGACAGGCTCAGAGTAAGGAAAACGGAGTGCTGCTACAAGAAAAACAAATATGTGTAGGTGATGCAGCAGCTGAGTATTTGTAACATTTATTCCTTGTGAAAAGCAGTGTGAGGCTTCAGCAATGGAAGGAAACCATGAAAGTCCAAGAGCGGGGATACTTGGAGCCATTCAGTCTTAGGGATACAGCTGCTGCCTGACGCTGTGGCACAAAGAACCTGGTTGAATGGCAAAATGGTTTCAGGTTCTCATGCTGTGGTCATTAGACATGTGAGCTGCTCTCAGAGGGTGTGTTGGGCCTGGGAAGCCCGGCACCTGTTGCGGGCAGAAACACAATACACTTATTGATTTGCGAGGGCTGCATGCAGTAACTAAAGAGGACATGCAAAACTCCAAAATAATAAAAATGGGCCCTTTACCCAATGATGTTGCAAAGGGACCTCTAAAAGAAAGCCATAGATCCAGATTACTTTATCTAAGGCAATACAAAGCAGAAGGAATTGTTTATGGGAGGTTGGAGGAAGGGCAGGGAGAGAAAAGTGAGGAGAGAAGCATTGCTTAATAAAAAATGGTGCTGTACTTGAGACTATCAAAAAGAACCCCTTCTGATTTATCTTCTCCAGAAGCTGCAGCAGCAGCGATTGAAGTGACTATAATAGCCCAGGAGAAATGTTGGTGCTATTAGTTGGGTGATTGATGGAAGCACTGCCAAAACATCTAGGGAATTTGTCAATGTGTTTTTTGAAGTTTGTAAATGATGACACTGGCAAAGTATAAACAAACTCAGCTCCAGCAGACACACTATACAATCCCCAAACTGATACTTCCAGGGAATCATTTGCTGGATTGTTCCAATTAGGAATCATCAGCTGGAGCTTGGTTTCTCAGACCAGGGCAGATGGGGTTGTACAGCACGCAAGATTTAAAGAAAGGCAGTAGAGTAACTTTTGTTGACTCACCCAAACTACTAGGCTACCTCTGTGTTGCAGAGCATCAAGCAGAAGAAAAGTGAAGGCCTACAGATATTTGTAACCCAGACTCATCCCCACAATTCTATGGCCATTGTTAGGAGTCTTCTAATTTTTAAGCCCAAAGTTACAATGAAAAGCCCAAACTCCCATTTGCTTGACTGTAAGAAGTCTACAATTTTACTGATTTCTTTTCTCTAGACTTTTCCAGGATAAAGTTGCTATCTCCCCAAATCCATTCTGAATTTCACTGGTGACTAAGCCATCCAACTGTTTATTCTACTTTGTTTACTTCTTCCACAAGGATTAATTGGACAAGGCATGTGTAAGATAATAGGCTCCATGTCAGGGATAGAGAGCTGAGAAAGATGGAGACAGTCCTGCCTGTGTTCATGGAATGTGAATTCACTTGGTAGAGGCAGAGAAAATAAAATTATCTATTCAATGATAGTCAGTCATGGAAAATGGTGACACAAATCATACATTGAGGGCAACGTACAGCAGAAGTCTTGAATTGTTTAGGTTGGTCGGGGAAGAATTCAATAAGAAAGGAATATTTGAGTGGTTTTCTGAAGCAAATGTGGAAGTCAGCTCAAGGAAGTAGAGGGAAAAGAGAGACTCAGAAAAATAGAATAGCAAGTAAGAAGGCCCTGGGGCATGGGCAAGCAATGTCTGTTCAAGAAAGACACAGAAATTCAGAAGAATAAGACAAGGCCATGTAGGACTGTTAGATGATAAGGATTTTGGTCTACGTCTTTAGACAAAGCTGTTGAGAGATCATAATGCATGGAAATAGCATCCTCAATTTGTATTTGTAGAAGACCCTTCTGGCTGGAATGCAGAGAATGTATGTGGGAGAGGCAAGTGCAAACACAGGTCTGTATGGAAGAGGTTATTACAATGGTTTAGATGAGAGATGATGGTAGGTTAGAACAAAAATATAGCAGCTATGATAGTTAAAAAGTAGTTGATTGCAAAGACATTTTAGACTTCACAGACCTTGATAACCAAGTGGATATAGAGAGTAAGGAAAAGGGAGTTGTCCCTCCAAGCTGTCAATCAATGACCATGTTATAAATGGAGATTACATTTCTCATACAGGTAATCTTCTCAGTAAGCCAAAGATCAGGGTCAAAGTACTGTGTCCATGGCATCATGTTGCTCTGTTAGTAAGAAATAGCACAAAACAGGACAATGTAGGCTTTTGAGCAAAGGCCTAGACCATAGAAAATATATTGAAGTACATGTTGCAAACAATTTTACTTACTTCAAAAACTCAGCATCTTGGGGCAAAAGAAAAGGAAACAGGCAATCCATAGAATCTCTGGAGAATGAAGATAGGCCATGTCCAAGATACAGCCAGAGAAGTAGCAGTTACATCCACTTCAGAAATAGAGTTGAGTAGAGGATGTCAGTTTTCATGAGGCAAAACTTTGAATATATATTTTCTTGGAATAGACAGCAGAACCAGCGCTGTGATTGTAAGAAACACATAAGAATCCCAAATAAGGTCACCTCTCAGAACAACATTCCCACTCTCCTATTCTGCAAGTAGTCAAACGAGTCGTAATTTTGTTGTGGTTAAATTTTCAAAATATGAGGCCGGCGCCGCGGCTCACTAGGCTAATCCTCTGCCTTGTGGCGCCAGCACACTGGGTTCTAGTCCCGGTCGGGGCGCCGGATTCTGTCCTCGTTGCCCCTCTTCCAGTCCAGCTCTCTGCTGTGGCCCGGGAGTGCAGTGGAGGATGACCCAAGTCCTTGGGCCCTGCACCCATGGGAGACCAGGATAAGTACCTGGCTCCTGCCATCGGATCAGCGCAGCGCACCAGCCGCGGCGGCCATTGGAGGATGAACCAATGGCAAAAGGAAGACCTTTCTCTCTGTCTCTCTCTCTCACTGTCCATTCTGCCTGTCAAAAAAAAATTTTTTTTTCAAAATATGAGTCTCCTACTAAAACAGTACTCTATACTTTGTGTGTCTGTGTGGGTGCAAACTCTTGAAATCTTTACTTAGTAAATACTAAGTAGATCTTCTGTATATAAAGATAATTGAAAATGAATCTTGAGGTGAATGGGATGGGAGAGGGAGAGGGAATGATTGCAGGTGGGAGGGAGGTTATGGTGGGAAAAAGCCACTATAATCCAAAAGTTGTACTTTGGAAATTTATATTTATTAAATAAAAGTTTAAAAAATTTCAAAAAAAATATGAGCCTCCAAGATGAAATAACCTGAAATAAGCTGTATGTTTCCTGGCACGCTAAGTCAAAATGTTTTCATGTTTCCTTATAAGAATTTTCACAATTCATGTTTTTAATTGTAGGAAAACCGTATCTTCGGGCAGAAATCTAAGAAGAATATGCTTAAACATGATTCAGTGTTAGCACCTGACTGAAATTCCTCACCTCCAGTCCGTTCCATTTCCAAGGCACAATCCACAGCCATCAGCTTGCGGCTTTCCTGGCATAACCCTGGATTCAGAGCACCCCAGGGGCCAGTGTCCAAGGGACTCAAAAGGAGAGATGAACTTGTCGAGATATTTCTATTCTCACTTTCATGCTGCAGGGACTGCGTTGTTTTGCAGTGAGGGACATTCATACAGACTTCTAGCAAGGAATTGACTGGCACTGAAAGTAACTTTGTCAAAGACTCTTTTGGTAGAAAATGCAAAAGGAAAATGTGTACCACCTAGAACAAACTGAAAGCATGTCAGAGTGATTGGCAATCTGACTCCTCAAAAGAAGAAATAATTATTGCTTGCTAGTGGCAGCTTATGTCAGAGATGTGAATTTTTGGGCCACCACTTGTGTTATTGCAGGCTGTCTGACATCATAGGAAGTCTTTTGTGGCTTCAAAGTAGAACTATGAAATGACTTTGCCCTCATCATTTCAATAGTGGAACATACCATGTCTGTATTTCCTTTCTCTAACCACCAGACCAAGCAACTTCAAAAGAGATCCATGACTTATAGTCATGGCATTTGCTATATTTGATCAGATCATTGTCCAAACATATTAATCAATATTTACACAGTAAATGTATTTCAACCAAAAATAACAGCTTTTCATTTGCTAGTTTCTAAAGTAATACTTAGAAAGACATATTCATGCCTTCTGGAAGTTTGGGGTGCTTTACTAGATATGTTTTTACTCCTTTGGATACTTCTTTTTATAGCCTTCTTTGGGGATTTTTTTTTCTTATTTCTTCTCTGTGAATGCGAACAAATGAGAAGAAACTTGAATGCAAACTGTTAAGCCCTCTGAAGGTATATACTACTTCATAATATAAGAAACCATCTAGGGAAACAATTTGTATATTAGATAATGCCAATCTCAATTTACTTGTACATTTCTTAGAGTGAGCAAAAATATATCGCCCATCAACTCTTTTATTCTTACAGGCTTATGTATATAATTGCTCATTCATTTCACTATTTAGTAAAAATATATTATTATTAACTATGTTCCAGGTGTGGTGCAAGATCTTGAAAAACTTATTTCAAATATTTATGAATGTTTATATGAGATAAGGGTGTTTTATATGCTATGTTCCAAAAAAATGTTTATACCCAAGAAGGAGTTTCCACTTAGCATATAAAATTATATTATCCTTTGACATATACACTGCTGATTTCCCACCCAAGGTCTATACGCCCCTTATTTCTTATTAATTGGACTTATTTTAAGTAGAGTGGAAATATGCTTAGTTAAAAAGACAATTTCTTAACTTCCCTTGCTATTAACATTGGTCACTTAACTTATTTCCAGTCAAAAAGCTGCCCAGAGTTTCAGGAGAGGGTACTATTTTCCTCAATAACACAGGGATGAGGTGAGGGGGAAAATAACGCCATCCCTTTTGTGCCATTTTAGAGTCAATGCCAGCTGTAGACCATATAACTTGAGACATTTATGACGTGAGAAAAGAAAATTCTTATCTGCTTAAGGTACTAAAGAAGAAATTGTGAGTGGTCCATTAAAACCATTGTCTCTTCTTCCTGAACACACAGATCTTTGCTCAGTGTCCCTTAGAGTTAGTTGTGGTCATGAAGCTAAAGTGTATGTAAGAGGTAAACCCTACCTCTTGACCTGGCCTGCCTAAATTTCATGTGTGGATATCTACATGCTCTTCCTATCTCTGAAAGCAGAGCTGATATTCAAATACATGGAAGACACATTGAAGACAGGGTATAAGGGCTGGCGCTGTGGTACAGTAGGTTAATCCTCCACCTGTGGTGCCAGCATCCCATATGGGCACTGGTTCTAGTCCCGGCTGCTCCTCTTCCAATCCAGCTCTCTGCTGTGGCCTGGGAAAGCAGTAGAAGATGGCCCAAGTCCTTGGGCCCCTGCACCCACATGGGAGACCAGGAAGAAGCTCCTGACTCCTGGCTTCAGATTGGTGCAGTCCTGGCCGTTGCGGCCATTTGGGGAGTGAACCAATGGAAGGAAGACCTTTCTCTCTGTCTTCCCCTCTCACTGTCTGTAACTCTACTTCTCAAATAAATAAAATAAATCTTTAAAAAAAAAGACAGGGTATAAAAAATACCCATCAGCATGGGTCTCTAAATGCCTGCCTTGAAGTTTTATGTAAGAAAAAAATAGAATTTGCAATGCCTCAAGTGAATAAAATTTGAGAACTAATTTATTACAAAAGCTAACATCATCCTGTATCCTAACATTACATTTTTTTAAAGTAGAATACTGTCTAAACAAAACCCCAAATATTTGAAATTGGATTAGTACTCAGGTAGTGAATAGCTCAGAGATTAGAGAGCTGTTCTGTTTTGGCAAAATAGTTGGTTTAAAAAATTGGCAGGGAGATAATTCCAACAATCTGGAGAGCAATTCAGGTGTCCACTGAGACTCGCTCTAAACGAATTAAGTGCAAAGAGATATATCAGCTGCACTATACTGCTTGTAGTATGTTATTATGAGGAAGATTGCTGCTAAGGCAAGAATTAACAAGTTTTAAAATAAAATTCCAGCCTAGAAAATTGAAGTCTCACAAGGATAGAAAGTCAACGGTTTCTGATCTCCATAAAGTATGAAATAAAATGGAAAAAGGGTTTTGAGGAGAAAAGTTCCAGTAATTCTTCACAATTAAAGAATTCAAAATTGTTTCAAATGGCCTCCAAACAGTCTCTGTCTAATTGAGAAAAACGCATGATGGCTGAGGAAACAATGAACTAAATCAAATTTGAGACATATCTGAGGATTTGGAGGATAGTTCCTGACCCATGAAGCACAGGTAGCACAGAGACCTAGGGAGTTTTTAAGAAGCCGTATTATTTATATATTTACATATATAAGTGAACTTGCTTTAAAAAGAATAAAAGGAAAAATAGTCTTTGTTTATATTTAAAAAAAGTCTTGGAACTCCAAACTTTTGGTAGCAGTAAATAATTTACAAAAGTTGTCTGGGCCTGAAGAAGGGTTGGCTTACAAATCCCTGACTTCATATGAATAGACAAAGTGAAAATCTCAAGTTGAGTCAAGGGCAGATCAGAAATAGCAGAAAATACTGAAACTGGAAGTCTATCTTAAGAGTGAATCCAAGGTTCACACAGAAGCTTCCTCAGCAAGATTCCATTCTTGAACTGGACCAGCGAACACAGGGCTCTTCCCTTTTTACAATGAATTTGTGCCTTTTCCGGTACTATACTGTATATCTGCTTATTGGGAGGGAACCATTTTTCCCCATCTTTCACTTAGAGCACTACCTGTACCTGATACGAGTAGGAATTGCTTGTCAATAAGAAATTATGGGCATTGATGTGGAGATAATAACTGCATTGTGTTATTAATTTTCTGCTTTAGAGAGAGACTGCTTATGATCCCTGAATATAAAGAGAATAAAAATGCTAGGTATTTATCAAGATGTGTTTTTTCTTTTTTTTTTAAAGATTGATTTTATTTATTTGAAAGACAGAGTTACAGAGAGAGGTAGAGACAGAGAGAGAGGTCTTCTATCCACTGGCTCACGCCCCAGATGGGCACAACGGCCGGAGCTGCACTGATCCGAAGCCAAGAGCCAGGAGCCTCTTCCAGGTCTCCCACATGATTATAGGGGCCCAAACAGTTGGGCCATCTTCCACTGCCATCCCAGGCCACAGCAGAGAGCTGGATCGAAAGAGGAGCAGCCGGGACTAGAACCAGTGCCCATGTGGGATGCCAGCAGGCATTAACCCACTGCGCCAGGGCGTTAACCCACTGTGCCACAGCACCAGCCCCCAACATGTGTTTTTTTCTTCTATCCATATTCTTTGGCTTACCATTAGGGTGATAAAGTAAAAAAATTAATTAGACTTGAGGTTTATGTTTAGGAAAGAACTAGGAAAGTGGTTTCTGACACTTGGAACTAACTTGGAAGCAAATGGATATATATTTCTTCTTTTATTTATACATTTCATCTTTTTATTTTAGCTCAGGTGGGCTCCAGCCATCAAAATAGAATATAAATAAAGGTGACTGATGTTCACCACTTCCAAACTTGATCCAGAAAATCTTCTCACACATCTTCCTTCCTGATACCAAACATTGGAAATCACATGTGGAAAGTGGTAGCAGGTGTCAGTCTAGTTGGATGATTGACATTTCAATACACCCCAACTCTCAAACCCCATGGACCAGTGACACTTACACTCTACTGATTAAACTTTTATGGAATTCGCCTCTGGAACCTGGTGGTTGATATTAACACTAGTGTTTCCCTAATGCTAACACGGGAGCTAGAATTAACTGTGTGTGGGCATGCAATCCGTGTCATTCCTTTGATTAATGAAAGCTTTCACTCAAATTTGTTTGGGTCCATGGGTGGTAACATCTGGGCAGCCTATATGCAGCCTCAGGAGAAATAAAAATGATTCTTTTTTCTGTTTCCTCTATATCTCTATGATATATCATTCTCCTATACTTATTTTAAATTTCTTGGTGATGTGCTATTACATTATAGAAATTAGAAATTATCTCAAACGCCAGTCAGAGGAATCTGGGAGTTTACTGTGACAACTTTCTCAATTACAAATTGCAGGTCTAAACAAGAGCAGGAGCACAGAAGTCAACCCCCAAAAGATGGTAGCTGCAGAAACAGGATAGGAGAGGAGGCATCGGAACGGCAGGGAGAACAATTGAATGGGACTGAAGAGATCAAATCTGTCCGAAACTGGAAAAGAGGCTTGGAATCAGGTGGCTCCACTTGTGACAGAATGTGAAGGAAACTTAAGAAAGGAATGCTAAGGAGTGTCTGAAATTATTATCCCTGAGGGTTTAGAGAAATATGTGCAGCTATAAGTGAGCCTGCTATTAAAAGTAGATAGCCCAGGGGAACTGGGATATGTTTGGTTTCTGAGTTTTTCTTATTTAACCCACCAGGCACAAGTAGAGTTGGTGAGAATGGAAGCAAGTACATTGGAGCAGCTGGATATTACATACTAACCATAGACAGACTCACACATAAACCCAGCTCTTCTAACTGTTGCCACCCCAGCACTGCAATCCCAACTGACACTAAAAATCTCTAAATTGTATAAAATTTGAAATAACAGGAGACTGAATCTTTTTATTGCTTTTCTCTTATAGTTAAAAAACGCAGCTTATTTATGGAAAAGTGCAGATTGTTCTTACCCAAGCACAGTAGTAGTTTCTTTTCCAAAAATAAACATAGCCAATTATATTTTGGGGAGATTTGATTTAGTTTAACTTAATTTTTAAATTTTTATTAATATAAAGATAACAGATTTTGTATATTTCATAGTTAAATTCTAAGATATTGATACTTGTCTCACTTCCTCCCTCCCTCAAACCACACTGCTTATTTTCTTTTTTTCCTTTAATTTTTGTAATAACATTTTCATTTATACAGTTTTAAGATTGTAATAACACTTCCCATCATGTATTCCTTCCAACCATCCCTTTTCCTTTTCTTATTTTTACAATGACATACTTTCAATTTTCTTCATAATCACAAGCTTAACACTGCACTAAACAAAGAAGTCAGCAAGTAGTAAGTAGAAAAACCACTGTTCCTAAAGAGTATAGATAAGGGCTAAAAACAATGATCAGATCTTAAAAAAGTCAATAGCTTTTATAAACAAAAATATTTTTCAAAAAAAATTTTGGAAACTTCTGAAACTTGATTATACCTAACAGTAAAAAAGCTATGGATATTTTTAATGGTACATTAATACACTGAAGTTTCATGTAAGCTTCACTCACTCTCATTTATCAAATATTAACTGAATACCCAGAAAATGACAATCGCCATATGCCAGATGAAGGGAAATCTGGCATTTAGGTCTGTGAAGAACCTACACGGTAATGATTGTGGAACAGTGTCAGATACCTTGGTCTCCAAAGAGCTGACATTTTTTCTTTTCTACTTCCCAAATAACTTAACAACTTGGTTATTTTCATACCTCAATGAGGCAGTAATAATAATAATAATAATAGCTTCCAACACTCACTACACTGTAATTAAGTGTCAGGAAAACTACTAAATGTTTAATACGGATTATTTCACTTCATCTTTATAAAAACTATATGAGGCAGGTATAAAAATCAAAACATTTGACAACTTTTCAGTTAGGGATGTAATGCACACAAAAAATCATAAATTGCTCAATATCACATAGCCAGAAAGTGGTAAAACCAGAATTTGAACTTAAACAGTTGAAGATTTTCCATATGGCATCTAAGCATTCTAGATAATGCAAGATCTAGTTGAACCAGATCTTGCTGAGATGACTATGTCAGGATATCTGAGCTTCCAGAATTCTACCTCATCTGTGACCTTCAAAACACCTTAGACAAGAATGCTCTCAGCCAGCCCACATATATTAGCCAGTGCTGATAGCTGGGCACAATGGGATGCACATTATGCATTATTGGATCTGGTGACTTGAAGGGTCAAATCAATTCTACAGTTCCTCCAAAGAAAGTATTCATTCATAAAAATGTATTAGTTGCAAAGCAACAGATTAATATTTAGTTTTGGGTATGTATCCTGATCTTCCTACTCTGACTCAGAATGAACTGGTATCCCTGAGATACAGGCTGCTTCAAATTCTGGACACAGGTATTACCAACCAATACTCAGAGGAAAACATCTTCCAAGAGCCACTCACTCGTCAGGGGCTGTAACATCTCTTACTTCATTTCTTTATGTGTTCACTGGACAGTGGTCAGTGCTTATTGATTATTGAGCATTGTAAAAGGACTGATGTTAAAACAGGGGACATGGTCCCTACCCTCAGGGGCAGATGGTGTACTAAGAGAAATAGTGGCCGGCACCGCGGCTCAATAGGCTAATCCTCCACCTAGCGGCGCCGGCACACGGGGTTCTAGTCCCGGTCGGGGCGCCAGATTCTGTCCCGGTTGCCCCTCTTCCAGGCTAGCTCTCTGCTGTGGCCCGGGAGTGCAGTGGAGGATGGCCCAAGTGCTTGGGCCCTGCACCCATGGGAGACCAGGAGAAGCACCTGGCTCCTGGCACCTGCCTTCGGATAGGCGCGGTGCGCCGGCCGCAGTGCGCTGGCCACGGCGGCCATTGGAGGGTGAACCAACAGCAAAAAGGAAGACCTTTCTCTCTCTCTCTCTCTCTCTCTCACTGTCCACTCTGCCTGTATAAAAAAAAAAAAAAAAAAAAGAGTGAGAGAGAAGAGAGAGAGAGAGAGAAATAGTGACAGATAATTCTGTAGTGATGGAATTTTATTTTGGTGTTTTTGGTAAATATTCATTTTAGAGGTCATACCAGCCTCCAAGATGGAAGGAATGTTCTGAAATAATTTATTTGTTAAATTATGGCAGCTTTACCTGTTCTGGGTATGAAACATCCTCAATAAGTTCATGGAAAATGTGTATTATGGAAAAAGTATCCATGGGTTTTGAATTTTTTGCACCAAAATAAACTTATCCTGTAATTCCATTTTCCACAAACTCTTTTAATGTACCTTCATACATTTGGTAGATAAATCTCTGTAGAGGGTACAAAATGACTTATATAAATTAATAAGGACTAGAATGTGGTAATCTTGGAAGAAGTTACTATTTGGAACTATTAGATTTTTATATATTTTTTTTTTTTTACAGGCAGAGTGGACAGTGAGAGAGAGAGAGAGAAAGGTCTTCCTTTTTGCCGTTGGTTCACCCTCCAATGGCCACCGCAGCCGGCACACTGCGGCCGGCGCACCACGCTGATCCGATGGCAGGAGCCAGGTACTTCTCCTGGTCTCCCATGGGGTGCAGGGCCAAGTACTTGGGCCATCCTCCACTGCATTCCCTGGCCACAGCAGAGAGCTGGCCTGGAAGAGGGGCAACCGGGACAGAATCCAGCGCCCCGACTGGGACTAGAACCCGGTGTGCCGGCGCCGCAAGGCGGAGGATTAGCCTAGTGAGCCGTGGCGCCGGTCTGGAACTATTAGATTCTAAAACTGACTTTAAATTCACAAGAAATTAGAAAGTTTAGAAAAATTCCTTCTAAAACCATTTCGGTAAATGCTTAGTATTTTTAAAATCTTAGTGAGTTGAGTTCTAATTACAAGATGGCTTCAGGACTTCCAGTTTATAACAGAAATTAATAGTTTCAGCAGCCTAGTCTCATTACCCTCTCTTCCTAAGGGTACAGAAAAGAGTCACAGTTTTGATTTTTTTTGTATTGGATCTGCTGATTTCATTTCAGTAATTACCAGTAAGAACTGAGTCCATAATCAGATGTGCTAAGTTGCTGGAAAACAGATACAGAGCTCCTTGTGTCTCTAGAGTAACAGTGCATGGAAAATAAAAAGACAGGATGAGATGACAATCAAAAGGCTCAAGAATAGGAAAGAAACATTTTGTAAAAGCCAGTGATAGACATGGAAGACAGAATGAGAGGATGCTTCAAGTTGCAACAGATGTCATTTAAGTTAGATGCCTTAAAGAAATTGCCAGTTACCAGGGAAGCCAAACCATTGAGAATCACTTACAGAACTACTGGTGAATTTTGTTGTTTACAAGGCTATCTCCCTGAGAAAGTTTCATTGCCTGCCACGTTGATGCATGCCAGAAACAAAGGACTGCTTGAAGTGACTGCAGAGGTTCCTTTGAGTTAACAGTCCTATAAGAAAAGTATTTCTTAACCCAGTCATCTTATCTTCAACTGGTCAGTCTGGGATACTGAACACTAAATATAAGCCCAATGCTGCAGACAATATGAACAGTATGATATTGTCCCATTACAATGGATTTATGGAGGCAGAACTAAGACATAAAAACAATAATAATAGAATAGAAGAGATCAGTATAAAATTAAGTGCCAAGTCAGGTGATTCCACTTCTAGGAAAAGGGAAAAGCATACAACTCACAACCTGAACCTTGTCATATCTTCTCTAAGTTAATCCCAAGGAAGCCTCCTAAAATGAGTACTATTTTTCACATATCACAGTTGAGCACATTGTGGTTTAGAGGGAATATACCCAAATCATATAATCAGAAGTGGGAGACACTGTCACACCCACATGTGCTGAATCCCAAAGATCATGTTTCTTTCACCAAACCATAATAAGGTTATACATTGGGTACCATTAATATTATACTCTCCATAATGGAAATTGTGACTGTATTGCATCATCCTTGGTGTTTGGCTCAATATGAGTATTTTCCTAGAAAGTGTCTTTTAGAACTATTTTTAAATGAAAAAAAATGCAAAGCTTGCATTTCTATTTTTCTCTATATATCTTCTTTCCCAACTGAATAAGTGTATGCACACTTCATTATTGTGATTTGAGAAAGACTTTCAAGGAATTAGACAGTTGAGTTGAGTGCAGGAAATCAGTATTAGTTCTAGATATAGAGATCAATGGGTACAGAGGTACTAAACTAGGGAGCCAAATGTATTCTTCCAGCTCAAGGTTTTAGAATTAGCTTCAAGTGTTAACAGACATTAACAGAACCAACATTAAAGGCCCGAGTCAGGCATGACCTCGCACTCTTTTTTAAAGTTTATATTGTGGGCTTTAAGTTCATTACCCTATTTCTTTTTTTTTTTAAGATTTATTTATTTGAAAGGTAGAATTACAGGAAGAGAGAGACAGAAAGAGAGAGAGAGAGAGAGAGAGAGAGAGAGAGAGAGAGAATCTTGCATGTGCTGGTTCTCTTCCCAAATAGTATCGATGGGCAGAACTAAGCTCATACAAAGCCAGGAGCCAGGCGCCTCTTCCAGGTATCCCACATGGGTGCAGGGGCTCAAGCACTTGGACCATCTTCCACTGCTTGCCCAGGTATTTGCAGGGGGCAGCTGGGATTCAAATCAGTGTCCAAATAAGATGTCAACATTAACACAGCACCAGTCCCATTCAATATTTCTAACAATGGCCTCTCTAAGCAACTGAAGTTATGAAAGACGATGAAAGGCCAAACGGCAAACCTCCACATAATATTCATGGCATACAGTATTACTTTAGTAATTCACACCCAAAAATTGGTAGTTGTCATACAATCAGCATAACAACTGCACTATTGCTCATATTCCTCTAATGCTTTTCTTTAAAGTGATTCACCTTTCATCTTAAATTTATTTTAAGAGCAACTTTTCTTCTGCAATTATAAATGAAAAATCAGCTTCACTGGCCAGAAACTGGAACTTGCAATAAAAAGAAATGCAAGACAAGTTTTACAATAATTCACAAAAGGTTGTTTTAGTACTGCCTAAAGTCATCTTGCACGCCACCAATTGCTTGCATACCACATTTCAGTGAACATGGATCTCAGCCTACTACACCTCTCCTTGTTTCCCTAGAACTATTCCTAGCAAACAAGAGGACACAGGTGGATAGGGAGAGTGCCTTCCCTATCCATAGGACATAGAGGACCACTTTTTCTAGAGCAAAAGCCTGGGCCTGCTTTTCAGATGCCCACCAGGAGGACAGAGAAACTGTGCCCCTTTTCCCTTCCTCATGGTACCTGGGCTATCACGGGCTGGTATCCCAGATGCTTCCTGCCCTACCCACAGGAAAAAGAGCCGATGCTGAGAGAAGGAATCAAAACTACTGGGACTCCTCACTGCAGCTGCCAAGCAGGAAATGGCAGAAAAACTCAGACCTTGCACTCCCCTTGAGAGTTCCCAATGAACAATAGTATTTCCCGAGCTAAAGTTCAATATAGTTTGAGCTTATCTACTTCTAACTCCATCTCATCTGCAGGGTGGTAACAGGGTTTCCTAAACAAAATTAACAAAGTGTCAAGGTGAAATTGAAAGTGAAACTGGCAGCAAAGGGCAAATCTCAAAGGCCCTTAATGGATTGGAAAGCCAAATGGCAATTTCCAGCTAGGTCCCTTGCCTTGGGCTGGATTAAACCAAGGCAATCGCATTTCAGCCTGCTCTTTCAATAATTTCATCAATACATTAGGCCTCACAAGGTTTATGGACAGAGACAATCTTATGCTTATTAGACTAGGAGGTACCTATATGTGATGTTTAGAATGCCTCCAAAATGCTTCCCATCCCAAAAATGTCTCCCCTTGTGGTCTGGCCATGTTCTGCCCTTTGTTTGGAGACAAAGTTATGAAGTTTATGAAGTTAAAGCCAATGTCAGTCCAAAGAGCAGCCCATTAAAGCAGGTGCAGCTTTCAGCAACAGCCCCAACTTAAATGTTGGAATGAGACATTAGGTGACTTAGATTCAGGGCTTCAGGTAAATGTAGGCAAAAGTAAAGCTACAAAGAACACATAAGAAACAATTAAAAGGCTTTTCAAAACGTACATACCCAGCGATCTAAGTAGCAGAGATTCTAACTGCATAGGCCTGGGAACACGGCATAGAAGGTGCCATGACTGGGTCAGAGATGCTCGAGACCTCCTGTTAGAATATGGGCAGGAACTTAATGGGGAAGAAGAGATTTCTGGGGGGAATCTTCCCTGCCTATAGAAATTTTTCTATGCCTCTGAGGTAACAGCCATGGTAACAGGGCTCAATTTCCATCTATTGTCCATTTCTGAATGAATAGTATGTTAGATAATATTAGCCTATGGTGTTACTTTTCTTCTGCCTGCCTCTTCCCTGCGGAGAGCACACAGTCCCTGGAAACACTGAGCAGCAGCTGGGCATCATGGGAATGTTCCTGCTTTGGGGATATATTCATTCACCGCACTTAAGAAAACTAATCCACTCTCCAAGTCTGCCATGCCGCCTCCTGCTTTTCCTTTATTCTTACAGATATGGGAGCTCAAGGAAGACAATCTGGGAAACTCAGGTTTCAGCAAGCTATGCATATTACAAGAACAGTGAATTCTCCCTCCCTCTCCCCTCTCTCTCTTTCTTGCAAAATACTCCCTACTTAAATTGCAAACCTTGGAGCCAACACGTCTGGCTCTGGCTGTCTCATCATTCATAACCTTGTTATGCAAATAAAAAAAACATAAATTAAAATTCTAATTGAACCCTAATCAAAGAAAGTATCCCCCAAAAAGCATTCTTAAATGATATCAAATTCCAGTACATCCCTGATTTGTGTTTGTTGTCAGTTTCTAAGCAATTTGGCTGCAGAAAAACAGACGAATGACTGTTCTGCTTTGTGTTTATAATTTTCATGCATTTGGTGCTATGCATTCTTCGTGAAAACTTCCCAAAAGGATGGGAGTAGGTCGGAAGTTGGCCCATAAGCAACAAAAGCATAATCAAAGCAGAATAGGTACAGATTTAAATGGACCTATCAAGATTTGAGCCATTGAGAAAATACCCTTCAGATTTTATTTATATTATTGCTGGAGGCCTGAGCCATATCACTTTGGCTATTGCAGAAAATATGCCACTGCCTCCTCAAATAAACTCATGCTGTCCAACCCTCTTAATCTTACCAAAAGCCTCTACAAAATGTAAATATTTATGACTTACACACTGCACTTTCCTTATCCTGTTCAATATTATTCTCCCAGAACACTGGGTGTCTTTAAGGTGGCTTCAGGGCCTCCTCACTGAAGAAAGCAGACATCTTTAAGAATCTACTGCCACTTGTTCCAGGAGGGCTGGTAATTGCTTTAACTGTGTCTCAGGGAAAGACCTTGTTGACATGAAAGCATGGGAGAGACTTCCTATCATGTGAACTACCAAGACGTTTTTTCCAGGAGTTTCCAGTAATAAAGTGGAACTAGAGGAGACAGAAAATCTGGGTATTTGGTACAATTTATATGACATGGAAAAGCTCTTGCAGCCAAAATTACTTCTCCTTTTAGTCCTTCTGCAACCAGACAAAATGTAGCCTATAAAGAGCCCTTGCTCAAATCCTTTATCTATCAGAGACTGTCAAATTATGTCTTATGGGCATGAAGGAGGGAGTTTCAGAAGATCTGGGTTCAAGTTCCAGTTATATTTGGTTCCTGGCAGTGTTGTTTTAGACCAAGTCACAATATCAATGACCTCAACCCTAAAATAGGGAATAGGATTTGTGCTGCTTTCTTGGCAGAATATTTGTGGGCAACCAGTGGAATAATGAGTGCAAAGGTGCCTTGAAAACATTTAAGGAATTAGCAAATATTATCCAAGAAACAGTATGCAAATAAAAGTATCCAGTGGAAATGATCTTTTAAAGTTTGACAGTGAGAAATTGATATTATCCTACCCCCTGGATGATATGCATTTATATCATCAGCTAACGCTTATAGTCTGTTTTATTGGATTCTTAAAATTCATATTGAAATGGAATACAAATCCATAGGGAGGATCCAGTTTGCCTGAGTGTCCCTAATCACACACAACCTACTGCCAAGCCTCTTTAAAAATGACCTCCTGAAGATGCCTGTAAGATTTCAGAAGCATAGAGCATTAGAATGGTGTGCAGTGGATATCTTCCCACCCATCTGCAGGATGAGAGAGCGTGACAACAAAGACTCTGAGCAGGGTCCCAGCGTCCTGGATAGATGACTGCTTTGCATCTATTTCTGAAGGGAGCTCATGTCCAACATTGCAATGGAAAATGAGTGAGCAGGTTCTTATATTATCCAAAACAAAATGAAAAAATGTACAAGCTGTATGCAAATTTATATCCATTAAAAGACCATAAGTTTGTTACTGCCTCATTTTAATGTGCTCAGAATTTCCTTTTACCAGAACATATTACAAGGGAAGAAATTATGTACTTAAGGTGACAGAATTAAAAACGAGTAATTTAATGACGCTGAAAATCCAAAACTGAATACAAAGCATATTTGGAGCTTCAATGGCAAAATAGGAATAAAAATATCCGGCCTGGGGTGGTTATTAGTGCAGTGGTTAACTCTCCAATTGGGACATCTACATCCAATATCTGAGTGCCTGGGTTTGAGACCTGGGTCTAATCCTGATTCCAACTTACTGCTAATGTACACTCTGGGAGGGCTGCATGTAATGGCTGAAGTAGTTGGATTTGTGCCACCCACCTGGGAGACCCAGATTGACTTCCAGGCTCCTGGCCCTGCCCTGCCTGTTGGAGTCATTTGAAGAATAAAGCAGGAAATCAAAGATCTCTCTTTCTCTTTCTCTGTCTCTTTCTCTCTTTGTGTGTGTGTGCCTCCCCCCAACTCTCCGTCCCTCTCAAACAATAAAACAAATAATTCAAAAATTTAAAAAATATCTGAACTTAGCTCTAAGATGACTTATTTATCTATTTGGCTAAGCCTCTATTTCATGTCAGGTTTACTCCACAAATTCATTTAGGAAGAAAAAAGATTTTAGACTCTTCCAGCCATGATGCAATAGCTTGTATCAGATAAACTTTCATACCAATAACATTTGCACATTCTAGATAGAATGCCAAATACAACCCTTCAGAGGCATCAGTGAACAATCAAGGCAGTCAGAATTTGCAGGGCCAAATTCCCATGGAAAGAAGTAACATATTGAGGTAGGTCCTTGTTTCTCTTTGCATTTTTGCTCATGGGATTTGCCAGCTCTCTCATTAACAAGAGTAGACTGAGTAGAAAGCAGTGGCATGGAGCTTGTAATTGTTTTAATGGGTTGGGAACACAGAGGTTAGAGTCCATGATTTCCAGGTCACCTAAGATTGAGGTTCCAAGACTCAAGAGAAATAAATCCAAAACTCTATATATATAACTAATACATGCATATACAACCAACTAATCTTTGACAAAGGAGCTAAAATCAATCCCTGGAGCAAAGACAGTCTCTTCAACAAAAGGTGCTGGGGAAACTGGATCTCCATGTGCCAAAGTATGAAACTAGATTCCTACTTTAAACCTTACACAAGCATCCTGTCAAAATGGATCAAAAACCTAAATCTATGACCTGATATCATCAAATTATTAGAGAACATTGGAGAAACTCTCCAAGACATTGGCATAGGCAAAGACTTCTTGGAAAAGACCCCAGAAGCACAGGCAATCAAAGCCAAAATTGATAAATGGGATTACATTAAGCTGCAAAGCTTTTGCACTGCAAAAAAAACACTCAGCAAAGTAAAGAGGCAACTGACAGAATGGTAAAAAAAATTTGCAAACTATGCAATGAATAAAGGGTTAACATCCAGAAGCTATAAAGAACTCAAGAAATTCAACAACAACAAAACAAACAATCTAGTTAAGAAATGGGCAAAGGACTTGAACAGGCATTTTTCAAGAAAGGAAATTCAAATGGCCAACAGACACTGGAGAAAATGCTCAAGACCACTATCCATCAGGGAAATGCAAATCAAAACCATCAGGAGGTTTCACTTCACTCCAGCTAGAACAGCTCATTTACAGAAATCAACAAACAGCAAATGCTGGCAAGGATGTGGGAAAAAAGGTATCCTGGTCCACTGTTGGTGGGAATGTAAACTGGTGCAACCACTATGGAAGACAATATGGTGATACCTCAGAAAACTGAATATAGACCTACATTATTATCCAGCCATCCCACTCCTGGGAATTTATCCAAACCAAAAGAAATCAATGTATGAAAGAGTCATCTGTATTCTTAATGCAGCTAAGATAAGGAATCAACAGCTAAGATAAGAAATCAACCCAGAAGCCCTTCAACTGTTAACTGGATAAAGAAATTATGGTATATATACACTATGGGGTACTACTCAGCTTATAAAAAAATGAAATCCTGTCTTTTGCAACAAGATGGACAGAACTGCACACCATTATACTTAGTGTAATAAGCAGTCCCTAAAAGACAGATATCATATGGTTCCCCTAATCCAAGGTAACTAATAGAGTACCTGAAATGTAAAGTATTGGAGCGACATAGACATTTTTGGATTCAGCGATTGCTTACATCTCATGTCTCTTCCATAGAAGAACAGTGCTTTTTTGTTTATTTCTTTTTTTGTTTTCTCTCTCTTCATACTATTTGTTGAACTCATTTACTTAGTGTAAGGTTAACTATACAATAACTAAGTAAACTGAAAACAGATCTTTGTAAAAACAGTGAGAATGTGAAATGTAGAGGAGGAAGGGTTGGAGCATGGGCAGGAGGGAGGGTGGTGGGGAGAAGTGCCAACATGTTCCTAAATCTGTAAATATGAAATACATTAAACTTGTATAACTTAAATAAAATGTTAGAAAAACAATGCTTACCACTCAATGCAAAATCACAAAATATATCATGAATCAGGTTAAAATTATTAAAAGTTGGAGAAAACATTCAAAAAACCTACTCATTTGACATTCTAATATTGAGACTTTTTTTGATTTTTTTAACTTTTATTTGATGAATATAAATTTCCAAAGTACAGCTTATGGATTACAATGGCTTCCCCCCCATAACGTCCCTCCCACCCGCAACCCTCCCCTTTCCCACTCCCTCTCCCCTTCCATTCACATCAAGATTCATTTTTGATCTCTTTATATACAGAAGATCAGTTTAGCATACATTAAGTAAAGATTTCAACGGTTTGCTCCCACACAGAAACATAAAGTGAAAAATACTGTTTGAGTACTAGTTATAGCATTAAATCTCAATGTACAGCACACTAAGGACAGAGATGCTACATGAGGAGTAAGTGCACAGTGACTCCTGTTGTTGACTTTACCAATTGACACTCTTGTTTATGGCCTCAGTAATCACCCTAGGCTCTTGTCATCAGCTGCCAAGGCTATGGAAGCCCCCTGAGTTCACCGACTCTGATCATATTTAGACAAGGCCATGGTCAAAGTGGAAGTTCTCTCCTCCCTTCAGAGAAAGGTACCTCCTTCTTTGATGACCTGTTCTTTCCACTGGGATCTCACTCGCAGAGATCTTTCATTTAGTTTTTTTTTTTTTTTTTTCCCCAGAGTGTCTTGGCTTTCCATGCCTGAAATACTCTCATGGGCTTTTCAGCTGGATCCGCATGCCTTAAGGGCTGATTCTGAGGCCAGAGTGCTGTTTAGGACATCTGCCATTCTATGGGTCTGCTGTGTATCTCACTTCCCATGTTGGATCATTCTCTCCCTTTTTGATTCTATCAGCTAGTATTTGCAGACACTATTCTTGTTTATGTGATCCCTTTGGTTCTTAGTCCTATCATTATGATCACCTGGGAACAGAAATTGATCGCTGGGACTAGTGAGATGGCATTGGTACATGCCACCTTGATGGGATTGAATTGGAATCCCCTGGTATGTTTCTAACTCTACCGTTTGAGGTAAGTCAGCTTGAGCATGTCCCGAATTGCACATCCCTTCCCTCTCTTATTCCCACTCTTACATTTAACAGCGATCACTTTTCAGTTAAGTTTTAGCACTTAAGAAAAATTGTGTATTGATTACAGTATTCAACCAAAAGTATTAAGTAGAACAAACAAAAAAAAATGACTTTAAAATAGCATAATGTATATAACTAAGAAAAAATAGAATAGATTTCATAGAACTAGAATTTTTATCTATAAAATGGAAATTATAACAACAGAAATTAACTGAATGTTTTACTAAAAAAAATTAATTAAGAACTCAGTCGGAAAACCTGTGAGAAGAGTTGTAGAAAGAAGAGAAACTTGGTAAATTAGAATGAGGTTATTAGAAAATATCCAGATTATAGCACAGAGAAATAACCAAGGATTAAATACAGAAAGAACATACATAATATGTAAGCAATATATTTGGAATCCCAGAGAAAATAAAAGGAAAGAACACAGCCCAAAAGCAATAGATCATGACATAATAGCCAAAATTTTCCAAAACTGACCAAAGCCAATAATCCATATTCAGGATACTCAGAACAAACTCAACAGGATTAATACACAGAATATCACACCTGGAACATCATAGTCAAATAGTAAAAACAGATACAGAGAGAAAATCTTTAACATAGCTATCGTGCAGGAGTAGAGACGTATTATGTCCAAAGGTGCCACAATTAGACAAACAGATGACTTCTCATTATAAACAACCAGAACACAAGAATGGATGAACAAATTTTAAGAACTTGGAGAAAAAATCTTGCTGACTTGGGATTCTATGTCAAAAGTAAAGGCAATTAAAATACAGAATATAAAAGCATCTGATAAACACTAAAGCTCTATAAGAAAATACAAGGAAAGGAAAGGAACTGTATGCTGATGACAAGAAAAAAAGGGTTATAAGCAACAGGTGTAAATACAATGTATTTCAAATAGGGTTTGTTCTTCTGATTAACACTCTAGGTACCAGGCTTCTCACAAACAGGTGACATGAGGAAAATAGAGATATCTTGAAGTATCTGTGAGAAAGAACTTGTGAATCAATTATCAAACATTTTTCCCTATTGTCATGGCCTTAGTACGCATATGTTATTGTAGACACCTCAACCTACACTAAAGTTGATTTTTACTACCTGCTCCCCTGACTTGCATATATACTCTCATCCCCAAATACAAGCTATAATAAAATCTAAACACCAAACCATATACAAACATAAACGCAAGATTGGCAAGCTATTGTTAAAATCCTATAGGGATGCAAGCCGCGGCTCACTAGGCTAATCCTCCACCTTGCGGCACCGGCACACCGGGTTCTAGTCCCGGTCAGGGCGCCGGATTCTGTCCCGGTTGCCCCTCTTCCAGGCCAGCTCTCTGCTGTGGCCAGGGAGTGCAGTGGAGGATGGCCCAAGTGCTTGGGCCCTGCACCCCATGGGAGACCAGGAGAAGTACCTGGTTCCTGCCATCGGATCAGCGTGGTGCGCTGGCCGCAGCACACCGGCCGCAGCGGCCATTGGAGGGTGAACCAACGGCAAAGGAAGACCTTTCTCTCTGTCTCTCTCTCTCACTGTCCACTCTGCCTGTCAAAAAAAAAAAAAAATCCTATAGGGATGAGCAGTGCTTTAAGATGTGGATTTTAACTAATATTGTTATGTGTTAAAGCTGTTATTGTGAATTCCTCATTGCTTTTTTTTTAAGCTTCTGGGTTTTCTTCAGAAAGAGATTGTAATATAAAATTTTTGTTTAACAATTACTTAATATTATGTTTATTAAGATAGAGAGGACAATAAATTAGGGACCTTTTGCTTCTTAAGTACTAGTGGATGCCATATAGTGTGCTAAATATTTTATATGAATTATTTCATTCTCATCCTTGTTAATTCAATTGAGTATCATGATCCCTATTTTAAAATATAGAAATTGAGGGGGTGGACATTTGGTGCAGCAACTTAAGTTGCCACTTGGGACACCTACAGTCCATATCAACAGTGACTGGTTCAAATCCTGGCTATTATGCTTCTGATCCAGCTTCCTGCTGCTGTGTATCCTGGGAGGTAGCTGATAATAGCTCAAATACGTAGGTCACTGCCACCCATGTAGGAGATCTGGATGGAGCCTGGCCAGACCTGGATGTCATGAGCATTTTGGGACTGAATCAGCAGATGGAAGATTTCTCTCTGCCTATTTCTCTATTTTTAAGGTGAAATTATAAATTTGAAAAAGAAAGAAATTGAAGCAAACAATAGTTTTTCAAGATTTCCCAAGATTTACAAAGTGGCAAGCTCAACAAAATAGCACCAAAATGTTAACAATTTTTATGGTTCTCAATTAGAAGTGTTTAAGAAGAAACTAATGTACTTGATACATTTACAAATTGGCATGTGATTTCTCAGATATAGTAGGCATTGCAGATGCAAGGATCTTGAGAGTCGTCATTAATTCTAAAGCAGAGCAGACCAACAGAACTTCATTTGGTGATGTAAGTATCGTATACCTATGCTGTCCAATGTGGTAGCCACGTAACTGAAATGTGGCTCATGTAACTGAGGACTGCATCTTAAAATACTATTCAAATTTAATTAATTTTAACTAAGTAGCCACATTACCTAATGACTGACATATTAATATATTTTAAGAAAGCTTTTATTTAATGAATATAAATTTCATAGGTACAATTTTTTTTTTTTTTGACAGGCAGAGTGGACAGTGAGAGAGAGAGAGACAGAGAGAAAGGTCTTCCTTTGCCGTTGGTTCACCCTCCAATGGCCGCCGCGCTGCGGCCGGCGCACCGTGCTGATCCGATGGCGGGAGCCAGGAGCCAGGTGCTTTTCCTGGTCTCCCATGGGGTGCAGGGCCCAAGCACCTGGGCCATCCTCCACTGCACTCCCTGGCCACAGCAGAGGGCTGGCCTGGAAGAGGGGCAACCGGGACAGAATCCGGTGCCCCGACCGGGACTAGAACCCGGTGTGCTGGCGCCGCTAGGCGGAGGATTAGCCTAGTGAGCCGCGGCGCCGGCCCATAGGTACAATTTTAGGAATACAGTGGTTCTGCCCCCAATTCTTGCCCTCCCACCCACTCTCCCTTCCCATCTCCTCCTCCCTCTCCCATTCCAGTCTTCATTAAGTTTCTTTTTTAATTAACTTTATACACAGAGGACCAACTCTATACTAAGTAAAAGTTTCAACAGTTTATACCCCCCACACAAAAAAAGTATAAAGTACTGTTTGAAACAAGTTTTAGTTAATTCTCATAGTACAATTCATTTAGGACAAAGGTCCTACATGAGGAGTAAGTGCACAGTGACTGCTGTTGTTTATTTAACAATTAACATTCTTATTTATGATGTCAGTGATTACCCAAGGCTCTTGACATGAGCTGCCAAGGCTATGGAAACCTTTTGAGTCCACAAACTCCATCAGTATTATAGTAGATAGTACATTTCTAAAGCATTGTATATCATTAAGAAAAATCATTATAATACTACTAAAGAGTACCAAATTTTATGACTTATCAGATGTATGTGGGCTGGGTTGTATGCATCAAAATACATGTTACCCAGAAGCAATTACCAGGGCCATGTGTGTATTGAGTTTTAACAGAAAGACACAAATAGACCTTTAGTTTTTGAAAATAGATCAAATATTAATCATATGTAAGAAAGTGTAAATGCTACTGTGATCAACATCTTTGAAATAAATTTGTGAGCCTGAGAGTTTGAGTCAGCTACATCATAAGTTATTTCTACTAGTGTTACAAAATTAAAAGTTGTGAAAGATAATCACCTCTAATAAAGTATTAAAAAGAAACAAAGTGAAACTACTGATGAAAAAATTTATACAGTTTGCTAAAATTATTGTTTCCTAAATTGCTGAGATGGAGACTCAACAGATAACTAATCCTGAATAATGATTGAGAGATGACCTTGGCCATGATCAGAGGGAGAGAGCACTGTGTGAAAATGCCCTAAGCACAAGGGCATGTGTCTTTGCTTTCAAGCTCTTTCTAACCTTGCTGACTTTTTCCCAATCTGATGAAAAAATCAGAGACTTAGAATCTCAGTGCTTTATGTTGGTCTGACCAACTCCATGACTCACCCAAGTCATACCATTTTTCTGTGCCTGAATTCATTTACCTATAAAAAGCTAGAGATTGTTCAAATGATGCCTAAAGTTACTTCTGGCTCTGATACTGTTGGTTTCCAATAAACGTTTCCTTTGTCCTTTAAGGATTTATGCTTAAAACAGGTTCTACAAATTGAATTGCTGTGTTGTAAAATATATAAGCATAAACTTCACCTGAGCTGGCATATAAAAGCTGAGTCACCTCCATTGTGGTATAAATCTTGAAAAATTCTTGAAACGTTTTTTGAGGACAGGCCTTCACCCAAGATTGTCAAATGCCTGGGTCCTTTTTCTAATCCTTGTCTGATATGGAGAAGAGGTAAAGGTTGTACGTGCCGTAACAACGACTAGTTTACAGTTCACCCTACAAACAGTGGGGCAATGAGGTCCTTTTACTCCTTATAGTCACTTGCTCTAGGGTCAGGGCAATTTTATCTGATAAGAGCCAAAAGCATGAACAGCAAACTTGCAATGATTTACATGCTCCCCATAATTCCAAAACTCATTAAGTTGTTAAGCATATTATAAAGGTCCATTGAATGGTCACTCTTCCCTTACACGTTAACATCACTGGAGACTGAACTTCCCCCTCTTCACCCCTGCACACACATAAAAATTAAACCATTTCCGACTGTTTGGAACTGATGTGAAGCAATTCTCGTCCTTGACGGTGCTAACTATTCTTTGGACAGACTCACATATTGACATCTTTCATGCAACAGAACAGTCATGGTTCCCTTGTGACTATTAAATCTCAGAATTCCAGATTCTGACCAAAAGTTTAGCAATAGTGATAATTAGCAAATATCAAAGAAGCCATGTCTGAATTGGTCCAAACACATGCATCTGGAAGAGACACTCAGGGGCTTTGCATGTGAAGCATGCTTAGAAAATTCACAGCAGACCTGTCCTCAAGTTGTTTTGTTTGGGAACAGAATAAGCTTGGAAATAATCAGTGACGAAGTCAGCTTCTCTGGACCTGATCCTTGGCATTGCCAGGAAACTTAATGCTGTTTAAAATGCTGCCAAGGACAATTGGCCAGACCCTACACAGTTCTGGGAAAAAAAATGATCCACTATAGTCATGTAAATCCCTATTGCCTCAAACCCCACAATGGCTAACAATTATTTTACAATTGACAAGATTTTCAGCACAGTGTGTTGGAAAGGACCTATCATTTTCAGAGATCTTGATCTCTTTATAAGTACTTGGGAGTTCTGCCAGACAACAGACTTGAGTCATTTTTGCTGGATAGAAATATAAAGACACATTTATCCACTATTCTGCATTATCTAGCCATGGCTACTCAGGGATGAACAGTACAAATGGGTTTTTCTTTTCATACTATTAATTATAAATTGAGAAAACAGATCAATTAAAGCCAAGTTAGCCCAGCTAAAGAAAAGGCTTAGCAATTTCCTTTAGAAAGTCATGGCAAATATGAAAATAGCAATAAATCTAAACAGAAAGTACATAAATAATAAAATATTTTATTATTATTTTATTATTCCTTCCTAGTGCCTAAAAATACTAATAAAAATTTTTAATTATTTTTTAATTTTTAATTTCACTCTTGATTCAACAGTTTTCTTCTGCCAAAATCACAAGGTGCCAAATGTTTTCCTTTCATGGCTTTGTTAACTACCAAAGGCTAATTTCTGGCTAGATTTGTTTCTACTGGGTTCACAATGGCAAAATTTTGTTGTTTCTTCTATCTGTCTCTTTAGGTCACAGTCACTATCTGGATTGCATAAGAATCAGTCACAGGTATTGGGATATAATTCTTCTGTGTTTTATAGATTTAGGTCTTTATGTTTCATTTTGTTTGTTTTTAAATCACAATTAGGTTTTCCCCCTTTTTGAATATGAAGGCTATGATCAGAGATGCAATTTCTAGATAGATCAGCAGGTAGTTCAAGAAGGCTACTGACTGTAGCATTCTAAATAATTTATAACATATGAAATGCTCACTAATGTCATCTAACAAAAATGCAAAATGAACTCTGTGTAGTGATAAACCATGCTTGACTCTAGAATAAAAGATACCATTTCATGTCATGCTTACCAACCTTGTAAGTAAGAAATTAGAGGGAAGGCATTTAGCAGAGAAGCTGGTTGGCACAATGACACAGATTGCCGGGTTCAAGTTCCAACTATACTCCAGAATTCAGCTTCCCAAGACATTGACACATACTCTAGGAGGCAGTAGGTGATGGTCCCAGTAGTTGAGTAGTTGGGCCCCTGCCATCCATATAGGAGACTTAGATTGAGTTCCCATCTGCCAGGCATTTGGGGAGCAAGCCAGTAGATAGGATCTCTCTCTCTCTTTCTCTCTTCCTTCTTCCATCCCTCCCATAAATAAAACAAGAGCCTAGGGTGATTACTGACGCCATAAACAAGAGTGTCAATTTGTTAAGTCAACAACCGGAATCACTGTGCACTTACTCCTCATGTAGGATCTCTGTCCTAAATGTGCTGTACATTGAGATTTAATGCTGTAACTAGTACTCAAACAGTATTTTACACTTTGTGTTTCTGTGTGGGTGAAAACTGTTGAAAGCTTTACTTAATATATGCTAAATTGATCTTCTGTATATAAAGATAATTGAAAATAAATCTTGATGTGAATGGAATGGGAGAGGGAGCGGGAGATGGGAGGGGTGAGAGTGGGAGGGAAGTTATGAGGGGGGAAAGCCATTTTAATCCATCAGCTGTACTTTGGAAATTTATATTCATTAAAAAGTTAAAACAAAATAGAAAATTACATACCTACATCAGAGGCAGAAAATTCTATCAATAACAGAATACTTGCTTTTCAAAGCAAAACTTAAAAACCAGAATTATACTGACTTTTTTTATTTTAAAAAGCATTTTTATCTCTGCAACTATGGTTAGTAGTTCCATTATATCCCTATATTCCCTCTCTGTCCCCAGTCCTCCTCTCTGTCCAAATAGAATAATTACAAAGAAAAAGAATTATAAATGTATAATAATTCTTAACAACTTACTGATCATTACTATCAAGAAAGTTCAGTGTCAATGAATCTGTAAAGAAATTTAATAAAAGATTCATTCAGAGGAAGAAAATTATGAAGATTCATCCCAGTCTGATGCTTAGAAACATTACCATTTGTCTTTCTCATACACTTATTTAACTGTGCCCCTACTTGTGAAGAAAATTTAATTGTGTCAAATAAAACAATTTGGAAAATCTTAACTTTGACATTTTTGAAATCTGTTTACTTAGATAAATCCACTTAGTTCCATTAGTGTCAACAGAAATTTTGTACCTGATACCAGTAGAAAGACCCTCAGTGATCATTTCAATTTTATTAAACTTATATTACAGAATGAGATAAAGTGTGTGTATGTATGTATTGAATCAGAGAAAGCTATTTCCAGCCTTACTGCTTATACAACAGTACTATAAGATATAATATTTCATTTTATTCTGTCTCCACTTAGTCAAGCACAAAATGACAGAAACTCCCCACTGTAGGTTAGAAAAACTTCAGGAAGGCTGAGAAGAAATATGATTGATACCAGTGCTTACTGTTATTACTTCTCATTGTAGGAAACTTCTATTTGAGAATTCCGCGCATAATAAAATTCAAAGAATATGCCATTTAAATTTATGAAAGTTCTCAAGAGAGTATTAAAATTGCCAAAATATAATGAAGAGCTAATAAAAGCAATACACTAATTTCACATATGCATTTCAATGTAAGAGTGCTAAATGAAGTGATAGCAGGTAGATTTCAAGGTACTTTAAAATAATGCTGTTACATGTATTAAAATGTTAATAAATGCATTATCATAGAAAAATTCAAATAATAGTATACTGAGAATGCAAGGATGGCTTAATATTAAGAAGCATAATGATAGCTCATATTAGGAGAAAAATCATATTGCTCTTGCAATACTTAAAATAATAAACATATTAAAATTCAATGAACAATCCTATTTTTTAAATTATGCTTCAGTCAGAATGTTGTGATCTTCCTTGAGGTGACCAACATTTATATATATATTTAGAAAAAGCACATTTAATTGACATCTGCCTGATCCACTACCAGAAATGATAACATCTCAGCTTTCCCTCTGAAAAAGACAATATTGGCCATGGCCTTATAAATGCTTGCAGATAGGCTACTCCTGACTGGTCTCCAGTTTGCTAAGTATGTAATTAGAAGATTGTATGCTCGAAATACATTCATTCCAATCACATTATACTAGGAAAACATACTTTAATCATTACAACTGGCAATAAAATATGTGCCAAAAATAGTTATTGCTTCTAAGAAAATTATTTAGGATGAACCAAAGTGAGAACCCTTACAAAGTACTTTAGAAAACTATGAAGGTTTGGAGTAACATCACACCAGTTCCTCTAAAAAGTAAATTGTGGAGACTATTTTGTAGAATTAGTGTATGTATATCTCCAAGTAGCAGCCAACATTCAAATAAAAAGTTTTATTTTTTATTTTAATTTTTAATTAGTTTTTAACAGATTCAATGTGATTTGTATGTAAAATTCTTAGAATATTTTGGTTCTAAAAATGTAGCAATTGAATGCTTATGTGTGAAGTAAAATATGAAGTTTAAGGTATAAATATTTTTAAAGGTTTCTGTTTTTTCAGTTACTTTTTTAAGAAAAACTTTGTTTGAAAGGCAGAGCAACAGAGACAGAGGGAGAAACAAAGAGAGAGAAAGATCTTCCATTCACTGTTCACACCCCAAATGGCCACAGCCATGGCTATGCACGGCTGGAGCCAGGAGCCAGGAACTCCACGCAGGATGCCACATGAGTGTCAGGAATTCAATTATTTAAGCCAACACCTGCTGCCCTCCCAGGAGCATTTATCAGGGAGGTAGATTGGAAGCAGAACAGCTAGGAGTCAAACCCATATGCTGATATGGGATGCCAGTATCACTAGCTGAAACTTTACCTACTGCACCACAATGCCATTCCCTTAAACTACTTTTTAAATTAACCTAAAATATAGTGGTTGTAAATAAAAGCAATTATGCAGTATGGTAAATATTAAATTATTTCTGTTAAAGTTAGGATGACAACATCCTTGTAGTTACAGTTAATACGCTTACACAAAATGATGGAATTACTAAATATACTAGATTAGGATAGACAAAATTGTGATTATTTTCAGATGTTAAAATTTCATTTATGGTGGGATGGGAGTGGGAGATGGGATGGTTGCAGCTGGGAGGAATGTTATGGGGGGGAAAAAAACACTGTAATCCAAAAGCTGTACTTTGGAAATTTATATTTATTAAATAAAAGTTTAAAAAATTCACTTATGGAAACACTAGCAAACATACTATAAAATTACTGAAAAATTGAAGAATTTAGTTAAGTACCTAGTTACATATCATACATATTTCAGTTTTCCTTATATAAAAAGTGGCCAATTTGAAATTATAATGCATGGGAGAGCACACTAATATTATTTATTAAATATTTAACATTTAACTGCACATCTAGGAAATGACAAGTCCTGGGAGACTGTTCCCATGTGTCCCAACGCTGACAACCCAGTCCTCCCGACTTCTAGGCCTACTCTAGAAAATACCTGTTCTTGCAAAAACTCTGTGGTCTGCCATTTTTGGTGCCTACCCCAACACCTTTTAGTAAATCGGCATGAAGTTTTGGTCAAGCCTGTTTCAGATAAGAAAAACAATGAGTTGGGCAGAACCACCTAGGTGTTACTCTTGAGTGTCTCCTTTTTCTGTGGATTGTTTCTGGACCAGTTTTTCTAAGTCCTGGCTCTTACTGGTGCATATGAAATGTTATCTTCCCTTCCTTGTATATCATGTAAAAATTAGAAAATGAAAAATGTGTGAATAACATTGTATGAAATAAACCTGGTCTTGTGTTATTCTCTAGATAAAAAAAATATTTTACATGTAGGAAAAAATCAACAAGAAATATACATGATATTTACAAGAAAGTTTTAAATTCTACAAATGGAATAAGAAATTTCCAGTTAAGTTAAAGTTCGCTGGTTCAGATTTCCCCCCAATTCCCAGTACATAACGGCAGTAGATAAAATTAAAAACATTTCAAAATAGAGAGCTATGAGCACACATACTCCTACTCCCTCACATCCACACACAGGTAAACAAAGGAAAGAAAAATCCAATGCAATGCAAGGTTGAAGGCTTTGACCTGATGATTACAGAAGCCAGCAAAAACAGCTGGGAATTCATATTCTCCAGCATAACAAAGATGAAAGGTAAAGGCAAAGGATTGGACCTCCTCTCACTTTACAAACTGAGGAGCTAGAATGAGGTTGAAAGGATATTGAAAAAGCTGCAACTCATAGAATGGCAAATGCCCAAAACAGCACTCCTGCCTCAGAATCAACCCTTGGGACATTCAGATCTGGCTAAAAGGTCCATGAGAGTCTCACAGGCATGGAAAGCCATGACACGGTGGCAAAAAACAATCTAAATCAAAGATCCTGGTGAACAAGACCCCTGCGGAAGGATCAGGCCATCAAGGAGAGAGGCGCCTTTCTCTGAAGGGAGGAAGGAACCTCCACTGTGATATGGCCTTGACTAAACAAATTCAAAGTTGGTGAACTCAATGGCTTCCATAGCCTAGACAGCTCATAGCAAGAGTCTCGGGTGATTGCTGACATCATAAATAAGAGTGCCAATTGTTAAATCAACAACAGGAGTCACTGGGTTCATGCTCCCCACGCAGGATCTCTGTCCTTAATGTGTTTAACTATGAAACTCAAAAACAACACTACTAGTCGAACAATACCCTATAACTGGTTCAATTGTGTGAGTGCAGCCTGTTGAAATCCCTGCTTAGTATATACTAAGTTGATCTTCAGTATATGAAGGAAATTGAAAATGAAACGTGATGAAGGGCGGGATGGGAGAGGGATGGGTGAGGGGAGGGCCACGGGAGGGAGGGAGGTTGGGGGGGAAGCCACAACAATACAAAAGTTGCATTTTATATTCTACTTAAAACTATTGGTTGAACTCTGTAATTAATACACAATTACTCTTAGGTGTTTAATTAATGCTATAACTAGTACTCAAATAGTATTTCACACTTTATGTTTCTGTGTGGGAGCAAAATGTGGAAATCTTTACTTAATATATGCTAAATTGATCTTCTGTATATAAAGATAATTGAAAATTAATCTTGATGTGAAGGGGAAGGGGAGAGGGAGTGGGAGAGGGGAGCGTTGTGGGTGGGAGGGAAGTTACGGGAGGGAGGAAGCTATTGTAATCCGTAAGCTGTACTTTGGAAATTTATGCTCATTAAATTAAAAAAAAAGAAAGAAAGAAAAAGCTACAGCTGTCTTCTATCTTGATCTAGGCCTTAAAGAAGCTAACCATCAAGCAGATTAGTGTTACCGCCAGAAATGGGCCAAAAGGTCCTCAGCCTTGGACGCTATTTCTGCAATGTCCCTCAAGGTCATCGTGGCATGGATGCTGGAGCCAACAGTATATGCCCAACTCAAAGACTGCAGTCTCAAAACACATAAGTTAAAAAATAAAATAAGAAATTATAAGTACAGAGTAGGAAAAGATAATGTCCATCTCCACTATATAAGTAAAGTAGGTTCAGAATTATTAATCCATACCCCACGAGAAATAAATTTACCAACTATGGTCAGTGCTGCGTACTGTTTCATTTGGTTTTAGCCTTATAGCTTTCCCATTGACACCATTCTCCAAAGCTTAGGTCAGCTCTTTCTCCCAATCCTCAGTGAGTTGTCATGACATTCAGTGAGATGTCATGTCATTTATTTGTAATACAGTTAGACTGAATTGTCAACTGCATTCCATTCTGGTATTTCCTCAACATCCTAGCTGAATTTTATCATCTAAGACAGTCAACTTTATTTTTAGCCTTTCTGAATCACTTTATTTTAGTGAATGAAACATGCATTTGAGTCATGTTTGAGGAGCCAAAATGAGTCTCTTCATTTTATAGATAAGCCCATTCACACTGATACAATTTTCACATTTGATCTCAATGCAGTCTTACTGTTTTATAATTGCGTGTGTTTTATTATGAATCATTTTTCTATCAGATATGTTTTAGTAAGATTGATTTTATTCTAATATTCAAATATCCATGTATTTATACATTTTTAAATTTCCTTAGTTGCTTGATTTCTTTCTTATCAAAATTTGTAAATTTATTTTATTTGTTTGGAAGGCAAAGAGAGGGGAGGGGAAGAGTTCACTTGAGAGAAAATCTCCCATCCATTGTTTCACTCTAGAAGTGCTTGAAACAGCTAAGGCTGGGCTAGGAGCCAGGAACTCAACCTAGGTCTCCTGTGTGAATGGTAGGGAACCAAGTAGTTGAACTTTCATTGGCTGCCTCCCAGGGTGCACATTTTCAGGAAGCTGGAATCAGAAGCAGAGCCAGACCTCAAACCCAGGCATTGATATGGATGAGAGCAACTCAAGCAGCATCTTACTTGCTACACCGAACACCCACTCCTATTTCCTTATTTAACTTGTTACTCTGATTTATCTGTTTTTGTTAGGAATACTTTAGCACACACCCATTGTCTCCAAGCAACAAGTTTTAGCATGCTCTATATTCACATTATGGTGAGGGTATGGTTTTTCATGGAATTTGCCTTGTATTCTCTTATGGCTTGGGGAGGGAATTTTGCAGATGTTAGGTATCATGCCACCATTGTCCTAAATTTCACAGATGTCCAACAAATTTATTATGAATGTCATTGTTCAGTAGTGTGAAGAAGGCAATCTTCTAAGTAAATTTATAATTTCATTGTAGCCCCTACTAAATTTCCAAAATATTTTCTTGGGGAGGTAGATTTTAAAACAGGAAAAGATCTAACAATTTATTTTAAAAATATGTTAGATATATAAATAACTGAAGCTATCTATGGAGATGAATATACCTGGAATGAATGTATATTATAAAATGAATTAAAATAATATGACCCTGGTCAAAAGTAGAGAGACAGAACATGGAAACTAGCTGACATTCTAGAAATAAATCAAATATATATTATATATTAGTTTATAATAAAAGGATCATCTAAAATCTGAGAGCAGGGGTTGACAGTGTAGCATAATAGGTTAAGCCTTTGCCAGCAGCACTGGAATCACATATTGGTGCCTGTTAGAGTCCTGGTTGCTCCACTTCTGAGCCAGCTCCCTGCTGATGGCCTTGGAAAGCAGTAGAAGATGGCCCAAGTCCTTGGGCCCCAGATCCAGGTAGAGACCCGGAAGAAGTTCCTGGCTCCTGGCTTCAGATTGGCCTAGCTCTGGCCATTGCAGACATTTGGGGAGTGACGAGCAGATGAGCAGATGGAAAACCCCTCTCTGTGTTTCTCTTTCTCTCCCCCTCGCCATTCTGTCTCACAAATAAATAAATAAATATTTTTAAATATTCAGAGAATAAAAAAGAACTTATTTAATAAAGTGCTAGGAACACTAGCAGGTCATATCAGCCAAAATAAAACTGGATCACTACCTTTTTCAATTCTTCCATATTTCATGATGGATTCCCAAACACAAAATTTCAGCAAATAAGTGATTAAAATTACAAAGAAAACACAAGAGGTAGTTTCTTAATGTTAGAGAAAAAAGTTTTTGCTAAGCGTATCATAAAATTCAAAAAACATAAGGGTACACACTGGTAAAATTGACTACATTGTGTCAATTTACATCATAAACAGTCAAAATGAAAAAAATCTTTTGAAACATCTGGCAATGAGCTCTTTCCTTTAATACAGAAGATCTTTACAAATTGGTGAAAAGTTCAACTTAGAAAATGTTTACAGAAGATAAAAACAGTTAACGGGCAAAAAACTGACAAACAAACATGACTAAATATGTTGAACTCAAGATTAAACTAAAAACAAAGTTTGACACCTATGGGGCTGAAAGTCTCTAGAATTTAATCCTCAACTCCCCAATTTTCACCCTCTTTTTACTTTCTGGGTGGACCTAACCACTTCTAGGACTTCAATTAACACTGTGCACCAGCCAAACAGTCTTCACAGACTGGCTCCAAAGTGTTATATACCCACCCTCCTCCTTGAAGCTCAACACAGTTCTACCTTCTTCGGATATCTTTTAACCAGAGTTTTCTAAATAGAACATAGAAATCTCTAGTCAGTCACTCATAAAATTAATTTATCCAGTTAGGAATAGCATTTTTAAAGGAAAATATTACTATGAAATCAATCTACAAAGGCTACTTACTATGTGATTCCTATCATAGGGCATTTTAGCAAAGCAAAAACTACAGAGATAGTAAAAAAAAAAATCAGGAGTTTGGAGAGAAAAGTATAAACTGATGGATCACATAAATATTTAGGGCAGGGAAACTATTCTATGTGCTGCTTTAAAAATGGACAAATGCAGGGCAGGTAAAGCCATTGCCTGCAGTGCCGGCATCCCATGTGGGCACCAGTTCCAGATCCAGCTGTTCCACTTCTGATCCAGCTCTCTGCTCTGACCTGGGAAAGCAGTAAAAGATGGCTCAATTCCTTGGCCCCTGAGCCCACGTGGGAGACCTGGAAGAAGCTCCTGGCTCCTGGCTCCGGGCCGGCACAACTCTGGCCATTGCGGCCAATTGGGGAGTGAACCAGCGGATGGAAGACCTCAATCTCTCTCTCTCTCTCTCTCTCTCTCTCTGCCTCTCCTTTTCTCTATGTAACTCTTTCAAGTAAAATAAATAATTCTTTAAAAAATGGACAGATGCAATTAAACAGTTTTTAAAAAATCTATAGAATCTTCACTTTAAAGAGGGAATCCTAATGTGTGCTTTGGAATTTGGTTGATAAAATAGAAAAAAAGGTGTAATGGGCTGAATTGTGACCTCATAAAACTTATTCACATTTCAGAATGTGGTTGTTTGAAGACAGAGCCTATAAAGGGGTACATAAGATAAAATAAGGCCACATGGGTGAGTCTTAATCCAATAAGACTGTAATCCTCACAAGAAGAGAAGATTAGGACACAAACATACAGTAGAAGACCGTGAAGACATATAGAGAAGAGACAGACAATAGCCAAGGAAAAAGCCCTGAAACAGATCCTTCTATTATGACTCTCAGAAGAAATTATCCCTCCCCATACCTGGATCTTGAACTTTGGTTCTCTAGAATTCTGAGAAAATAAGCCACTGAGTTTATGGTAGTTGTTACAGCAGCTTTAGCCAACTACTACAAATAGTATAGTAGGGCATGACATAACAGGATGGGAAAGAGAGCGCATCACAAGTAGTGATTTAGTAAAAATATTTTCAATTGTGATGTGGGGTGTGTGTATGGAGTCACGAAGGGTATATCTTAATAATGGCCATAATTATAATAGCTTGAAAAATCCTGATCTCAACAAGTCACTTCTTAATCCTTCTCTATTACAGATACCTTATTTCAGGCCTTCCTTCTTCTCTTACCAGGATTACCTCCAATATCTCCATGATTTTTGTGCTTATTTCTTTATTAATAGATGTATGTTAAGGAATTACTACATGGCAGACTCTGCTCAAGGCATCTCTAGAAACTTGAATGCACAAATATGGTTCCTGCTTTCATTCACTCACAGTTTCATGCCTTCTCTATCACTCTTAGACCTTCCTACCCAACACTGAGAGTAATCCTTCTGAAACACACGTGTGATTTTTCTTCTGTGCTCAGTGTCTGTCAGTTATTTACCAGTGAGTGCTTTCCCTACCCCCCAAAAAATGCCAGGTCTCCCAGATCCTAAGAGAACTGTCATGATCTGGTGCCTGCCTGTAAGTCCAGGGTCATCCTTCATTGCTCTCACCTACACCCTATATTCCGAGTATACACTTAATGTACACTACACCTACCCACAGAATTTCCTGATGTGGTCTCTCAGAGCTTTATGCCTTTGTACAGGTTTCTATTAACCTCCCTCCCACTTTTCATTTAGATAATTCTTAGTAACTCTTAATTACATTTCAAAATTCATCTCAGCTGCAACTTACCACACCTTACCCTCTTGCTTCCTACTCTTACCCTCTTCTTCATCCCTTTCCAAAAGCTTTTATGGACCTTTCTAGTCTAAATTAGCAACCTGATCACATATACTATCCATTTACCTGTCTGTCTCTTTTATTAGTTGGTGAACCCACTGAGAATAACTATTTCATTGTTTCTTTTGCTTTTCCCATATGGTAGCATATTTCCTGGGACACAACTGAATGAACAGAGCACGGATGAATAGACACAAAACCATGAGAATACTTGTAGTTATTAATGAAATTGTTCATTGAAAATTTTTTGAGAAATGAACATAATATATAATGGAAACACATGCTATGATAGTGGTATACAGAGAAAGGAAAAGAATGTTAGTGGAATAAAGATTGCAATAATTGAAATAAAGGATTTCTCTAAACTATATTATGACTAAGTCTTCATTTTGAGAAATATTTTACTTTAAAATTCCTACTACTGATAATTTAAATATTTTACTGATTTTTGAGCATGAGCTACCTTGTTCTGTAGTTCTCACACAAGGTAGATGTGAGACTTTGTTGAGAACCTTTTTCCCAAGTACATAAATAGCTCTCAGTCAATAAATAAAATAATAATGCATAACAGATAAAGAAGAATTATGAACAAAATAACTTCCAGCTGGGCAAAATATCACATGCATATGATATGTTGTGAAAGTGAGTTTAACAATAAAATGTAATCCACCTATGCAAAGTTTTGGTTATGAACCAGCTAAAGGTTTCTGTTTATTGATCTATTGTTATCTGAAGACTATATCCAGAAGATCATTAAAATGGAAGGAAGAGTTGAAGGGCTGGTGTCAAATTTTGCTTAGGTGGCAGTCCCTTCTGATAAATCTATGCCTTCTAGATACCACACATTTATGCTAGTGCTCAACTTACATTATTCAAGCAGTGCTAAAGTGAAGGAAAAGATTGTAAAAGAAAGACAAAGAGAATTAAGGAATAAAAATGGTAAATATCCTGACCAACTGCCTCTTTCTTAAACTAGAACAAATCTGTGGCATTTTGCAATACTTATTCTTCTTCTAAAAAATACCAAAATGCTCTTAACCCTATTTTTCTAAGGAAATGTGATAATAATTTGTGCCATTTAAGTACCTACTGGATGCTTAGATATCTATCTCCAACAAAGATTCTTTAGATTTTCACATGTACTACCATAATCTACAGTATCTTTTGTCATCTCCCATAATTCATTATTTTATGGAAAGCCACTGTATAACACATTTTGTCATCTCCCTCCCTCAAAAACTTAGGAAATAGCTTAAATATAGAACTTGACATAGTTGAAAAGATATCTGAATCTGAGTAAGGTCTGGAGATATGGTCTATAGAGACCAGCTTTCCAGGAAAGACAGCAAAGCGAAAACAAATAGAAAGGGATCCAGAGGAGCAAAACAAACAACCAAACAAAAACACAATACCAGATACAACATGCAAGCTACAAAACCTATTAAATGATATGCATAAGAAATGTCACTGTGCAGATTGTAATCAACACTGGGAATTCATGAGACACCAGAACATGCCAAACACCCACCCTATTGAAGTCTACTGATCCCATCTAATCCATGGCTGGGTATACTCACTGTCATCCAGCCCTTCCTAGACCTTCAGTGTGCAGTGAATGTTGAGAGAAAATCCCCCCTAGACCCTTCCTCTCAATTCTAATGAAGTTAAGGATCCTATCGCTCTACAGCCTTAGCATTCTGCTTCACAGGGACGGGTCGCAGGAGCACCAACTTCAAATGGAGCTTTTTCTAAAGCCACACAGAAGTAAAAGTGCCAGAGGAATCTACTCTGGTTCCTCTAGGAAAAGAAGAATTTAATATAAGCCTTTTGTTGACTATATCATTCAGTTCTTTTCTCTCAGCTTTCTTTTTTATCAGGTAATTTCCATCCCCATAAGTCCTCCATAGAAATCTCACAATAGCAATTCTGTTATTACAGTGTTATTTGTTACACAATACCTCTCATCCTCAAAGCAGCAGTCCAAGGTGAATGTTATTATTCCCCAGTTTACTAATGAGAAAACTGAGTTTTGGAGGCATAAATTAACTCACCAACGATTAGACAGTTTCAGAGTCAAGATGCATTAATTAAGACTCCTGGTACTCCTCATACTAGTATACTTTTAAATACATAAATATAACTAAAGAAATTGAAGCATAGGCATTTAGTCTAGTGGTTAATCTGCTGTTTAATCCACATCCCATGTCAGAGTGCCTGGATTTGAGTACCAGTTCCATTCCTAATTCCAGTTTCCTGCTAATGTGTACCTTGAGAGGCAGCAGATGACGACTCAAGTACTTGGGTCTCTACCACCCACATGGGAGACCCAGCTTGTGTTTCTAGCTCTGGGTTTTGGCCTGGCCCAGCTTGGATGTTATAAGCATTTAGGGATTGAGCCAGCAGATAGGAACTCTATCTGGCTTGCTTACATTCTCTCCCTGTACCCCACCCTCTTAAATAAATAAGAAATTATGCGATATATGAAACTTTAATTCATATAAGTAGGTCACTGGTCACCAAGGATTGGAAGGAGAAAAGGATGAATAGGTAGGATATGGAGAAATTTTAGGGCAGGATAACTATATTATGGCAGTGGTGGATATATTTCAATAATACATTTGTCGCTCTTTTTAAAAGACCAAGGCTTCTGGGGCGGAGCCAAGATGGCGGAATAGTGAGGGCGCGCACCGATAGTCCGGGAAAATTTAGTTTAATAAAAGGGGAGTTACGGTAGCCTCAGAAAAAAGAACCAGGAAAATATTGCAGAGGAAACTCTTCTGGATCAAGTAGCCGTGAATCGGAGGACCTACTGGGAGAACAAGGTTGCCCACCGCGCGGAAGCCGAGCCGCGGGACCGAGCCGCCCAAGTCGCAGGGTCTGCACGCCAGTGCTCGAAGGGGAGTGCGTGCCACACAGACAACAGTGGGGAGACTTGGGACGTCCAGGGCTCCGAGTCCACACATCGGCGCTGGAAGGGGAGTGGAACTGTGTGGAGAGCGTGGGAGCCCTCAGTTCAGGACACCAGCGGTAGACTCAACACACCAGCGCTGGAACGCGAGGTGAGCCGAACCTCAATAGCCCGAGACACCGGCAGGCAAGCGGAGAGAAGAGACTAGAGGGAACGACCCCCGGAGGGGGGAAAGTTCACCAGGCTAACTGGGAGAGAGAGAGGAAAAAAAAAAAAGGTGACTGGTACGGACACGGGTTTCTCTCTCTCCGCTCACCTCTCAAGGGCGAGCAAGACAAAGAGCAGGTGCCATCTTGGACATACGTCATAAGCAGAGCGACCTCAGGTCTGCACCGGCCCTGAGCCTAGCAGAAAAACCTGACTCTGGGCGGGGCAAATTAACAGGAGATTAGGACCTAGTAAATTTGTGGTGCTACTGAACTGAGATTGTGAAAAAAGAGACGGTGGGGGAGAGAACTCATGGAATTCACGTGAGCACTCTCTAGAGATGCTACAATTCCGTAACTTTGGCAACCCAGTGGGAGACTGAAGGAGAATTTGAGCCCACTCTGAGGGCCGAACAGATTCCCTGTGTGGTCCTTGGGAAAGAACTTCTGATCTCTGGCTCCTGTGGGTATATCATTTGCCTGCTAACTACCTCCAACTTCGTTCAGCTGTGCAGAATAACGTCCCTTTTGAATCAAAAAAAAAAAAAAAAAAAAAGAAAGAGAGAGACAGAGAGAGGTTTACCATGCCTAACCTGGGAGTGTCACCTTTGGCACACCAAACAGAGCTCTCAGGCCACACCCATCTCAAGCCCTAAGGCTCCATCAAAAACAGATAGTCCACTTAATCTAGAGTCATAGTATAACAAGAAAAAGCACCACAGTGAAGAAACCAAATATCTCCAATATGCCAAATAACAAATGCAAAAACCAAGGTAATAAAAACAAGGAAGTCACCATGAAGCCCTCAAATGAAAAAGACACCTCAATTCAAGATTATGAGGATGATGACATAGAAGAAATGCAAGAAGCAGATCTCAAAAAATTGATAAGAACATTAAGAAGTTCTCAAAAAAAAATTCTTGAACTACAGAAATCCTTAATGGACAAGATAGAAAATCTCTCTTGTGAAAATGAAATATTAAGGAGGAATCACAATGAAACGAAACAACTAGTACAACAGGAAACTGGGATAGTGACTGAAGTGAAGAATTCAATAGATCAAATGAAAAACACAATAGAGAGCCTTACAAACAGAATGGGTGAAGCAGAAGAGAGAATATCGGACTTAGAAGACAGAGAACAGGAAAGGATACAGTCAGACCAAAGAAAAGAAGAGGAAATTAGAAATCTAAAACATATTGTCGGGAATCTTCAGGATACTATTAAAAAACCCAACATTCGGGTTCTAGGAGTTCCTGAAGGCATGGAGAGGGAGAAAGGATTAGAAGGCCTTTTTAGTGAGATATTAGCAGAAAATTTCCCAGGTTTGGAGAAGGACAGAGAAATCCTAGTACAGGAAGCCTACAGAACCCCTAATAAACACGACCAAAAGAGATCCTCACCACGACACGTTGTAATTAAACTCTCCACAGTGAAACATAAAGAAAAGATCCTAAAATGTGCAAGAGAGAAACGTCAGATTACTCTCAGAGGATCTCCAATCAGACTCACAGCTGACTTCTCATCAGAAACTCTACAAGCTAGGAGGGAATGGCGAGATATAGCCCAGGTACTAAGAGAGAAAAACTGCCAGCCCAGAATATTATATCCTGCAAAGCTATCATTTGTGAATGAAGGTGAAATAAAGACTTTTCAAAGCAAACAGAAATTGAAAGAATTTGTTGCCACTCGTCCAGCCCTGCAAAAGATGCTTAAAGATGTGTTACACACAGAAACAAAGAAACACGGTCATCAATATGAAAGAAGGTAAAGGAAGGAAACCAAGGAAGGAAAGCTCACAGCAAAAGATCACAGGGAATTCAAAGCATATATTAGAACTTATCTTTGGCAAATGGCAGGGCAAAGTTACCACTTATCATTAGTCACATTGAACGTGAATGGCCTGAACTGTCCAGTTAAAAGACACAGATTGGCTGATTGGGTTAAGGAACAAAACCCATCTATTTGCTGCTTACAAGAAACACATCTTTCCAACAAAGATCCATACAGACTGAAAGTGAAAGGCTGGAAAAAGATATACCATGCCAACAGAAATGAAAAAAGAGTGGGCGTAGCCATCTTAATTTCAGACAACATAAACTTTACCACAAAAACCGTTAAGAGAGACAAAGAGGGACACTACATAATGATTAAGGGATCAATTCAACAGGAAGATATAACAATTATCAATGTATATGCACCTAACTACAGGGCACCGGTTTATCTAAAAGATTTGTTAACGGACTTAAAAGGAGACTTAGACCCCAATACAATAGTACTGCGGGACTTCAATACTCCACTCTCAGAAATAGACAGATCAATAGGACAGAAGATCAACAAGGATACAGTAGATTTAAATGACACTATAGCCCAAATGGATCTAACAGATATATACAGAACTTTCAATCCTACAGCTAAAGATTTTACATTCTTCTTAGCAGTACATGGAACCTTCTCTAGGATTGACCACATACTAGGCCATAAAGCAAGTCTCAGCAAATTCAAAAGAATTAGAGTCATACCATGCAGCTTCTCAGACCACAGCGGAATGAAGCTGGAAATTAGCAACTCAGGAATCCCTAGAGCATACGCAAACACATGGAGATTGAACAACATGCTCCTGAATGAACAATGGGTCATAGAAGAAATCAAAAGAGAAATCAAAAACTTTCTGGAAGTAAATGAGGATAACAGCACAACATACCAAAACTTATGGGACGCAGCAAAAGCAGTGTTAAGAGGAAAGTTTATATCAATAGGTGCCTACATCAAGAAATTGGAAAGGCACCAAATAGATGAGCTTTCAATTCACCTCAAGGATCTAGAAAACCTACAGCAAACCAGACCCAAATCTAGTAGGAGAAGAGAAATAATTAAAATCAGAGAAGAAATCAACAGGATTGAATCAAGAAAAACATTACAAAAAATCAGCCAAACGAGGAGCTGGTTTTTTGAAAAAATAAACAAAATTGACACCCCATTGGCCCAACTAACTAAAAAAAGAAGAGAAAAGACCCAAATCAATAAAATCAGAGATGAAAAAGGAAACATAACAACAGACACCACAGAAATAAAAAGAATCATCAGAAATTACTACAAGGACTTGTATACCAGCAAACAGGAAAACCTATCAGAAATGGATAGATTCCTGGACACATGCAACCTACCTAAATTGAACCAGGAAGACATCGAAAACCTAAACAGACCCATAACCGAGACAGAAATTGAAACAGTAATAAAGGCCCTCCCAACAAAGAAAAGCCCAGGACCAGATGGATTCACTGCTGAATTCTACCAGACATTTAAAGAAGAACTAACTCCAATTCTTCTCAAACTATTCAGAACAATCGAAGAAGAGGGAATCCTCCCAAATTCTTTCTATGAAGCCAGCATCACCTTAATTCCTAAGCCGGAAAAAGATGCAGCACTGAAAGAGAATTACAGACCAATATCCCTGATGAACATAGATGCAAAAATCCTCAATAAAATTCTCGCCAATAGAATGCAACAACACATCAGAAAGATCATCCACCCAGACCAAGTGGGATTTATCCCTGGTATGCAGGGATGGTTTAATGTGCGCAAGACAATCAATGTGATACACCACATTAACAGACTGCAGAAGAAAAACCATATGATTATCTCAATAGATGCCGAGAAAGCATTTGATAAAATACAACACCCGTTCATGATGAAAACTCTAAGCAAATTGGGTATAGAAGGAACATTCCTCAATATAATCAAAGCAATCTATGAAAAACCCACAGCCAACATCCTATTGAATGGGGAAAAGTTGGAAGCATTTCCACTGAGATCTGGTACCAGACAGGGATGTCCACTCTCACCACTGCTATTCAATATAGTTCTGGAGGTTCTAGCCAGAGCTATTAGGCAAGAAAAAGAAATTAAAGGGATACAAATTGGGAAGGAAGAACTCAAACTATCCCTCTTTGCAGATGACATGATTCTTTATTTAGGGGACCCAAAGAACTCTACTAAGAGACTATTGGAACTCATAGAAGAGTTTGGCAAAGTAGCAGGGTATAAAATCAATGCACAAAAATCAACAGCCTTTGTATACACAGACAATGCCATGGCTGAGGAAGAACTTCTAAGATCAATCCCATTCACAATAGCTACAAAAACAATCAAATATCTTGGAATAAACTTAACCAGGGACGTTCAAGATCTCTACGATGAAAATTACAAAACCTTAAAGAAAGAAATAGAAGAGGATACCAAAAAATGGAAAAATCTTCCATGCTCATGGATTGGAAGAATCAATATCATCAAAATGTCCATTCTCCCAAAAGCAATTTATAAATTCAATGCAATACCAATCAAGATACCGAAGACCTTCTTCTCAGATCTGGAAAAAATGGTGCTGAAATTTATATGGAGGCACAAGAGACCTCGAATAGCTAAAGCAATCTTGTACAACAAAAACAAAGCCGGAGGCATCACAATACCAGATTTCAGGACATACTACAGGGCAGTTGTAATCAAAACAGCATGGTACTGGTACAGAAACAGATGGATAGACCAATGGAACAGAATTGAAACACCAGAAATCAACCCAAACATCTACAGCCAACTTATATTTGATCAAGGATCTAAAACTAATTCCTGGAGCAAGGACAGTCTATTCAATAAATTGTACTGGGAAAATTGGATTTCCATGTTCAGAATCATGAAGCAAGACCCCTACCTTACACCTTACACAAAAATCCACTCAACATGGATTAAAGACCTAAATCTACGACCTGACACCATCAAGTTACTAGAGAACATTGGAGAAACCCTTCAAGATATTGGCACAGGCAAAGAGTTTCTGGAAAAGACCCGGGAGGCACAGGCAGTCAAAGCCAAAATCAACTATTGGGATCGCATCAAATTGAGAAGTTTCTGTACTGCAAAGGAAACAGTCAGGAGAGTGAAGAGACAACCGACAGAATGGGAAAAAATATTTGCAAACTATGCAACAGATAAAGGGTTAATAACCAGAATCTACAAAGAGATCAAGAAACTCCACAAAAACAAAACCAACAACCCACTTAAGAGATGGGCCAAGGACCTCAATAGACATTTTTCAAAAGAGGAAATCCAAATGGCCAACAGGCACATGAAAAAATGTTCAAGGTCATTAGCAATCAGGGAAATGCAAATCAAAACCACAATGAGGTTTCACCTCACCCCGGTTAGAATGGCTCACATGCAGAAATCTACCAATAACAGATGCTGGCGAGGATGTGGGGAAAAAGGGACACTAACCCACTGTTGGTGGGAATGCAAACTGGTCAAGCCACTATGGAAGTCAGTCTGGAGATTCCTCAGAAACCTGAAGATAACCCTACCGTTCGACCCAGCCATCCCACTCCTTGGAATTTACCCAAAGGAATTTAAATTGGCAAACAAAAAAGCGGTCTGCAGCCTAATGTTTATTGCAGCTCAATTCACAATAGCTAAGACCTGGAACCAACCTAAATGCCCATCAACGGTAGACTGGATAAAGAAATTATGGGACATGTACTCTTTAGAATACTATACTGCAGTAAGAAACAACGAAATCCAGTCATTTGCAACAAAATGGAGGAATCTGGAACACATCATGCTGAGTGAAATAAGCCAATCCCAAAGGGACAAATACCATATGTTCTCCCTGATCGGTGACAACTGACTGAACACCAAAAAGGAAACCTCCTGAAGTGAAATGGACACTAGGGGAAACGGTGACTGGATCAGCATAGCCCTGACTGTTAATGAACAACTTAATACATTATCCCTCTTAGTAGTTTTTTTGTCTGTTCTACTTAATATGACTGGTTTAATTCTGTAATTAATACACAGTTATTCTTAAGTGTTAAAAATTAACTGAAATGTGATCCCTGTTAAGCATAAGAGTGGGAATAAGAGAGGGAAGAGATGTATAATTTGAGACATGCTCAAGCTGACTTGCCCCAAATGGTAGAGTTAAAAACATACCAGGGGATTCCAATTCAATCCCATCAAGGTGGCATGTACCAATGCCATCTCACTATTCCAAGTGATCAATTTCAGTTCACAATTGATCATAATGAAAGGACTAAGAGTCAAAGGGAGCACATAAACAAGTCTAGTACCTGCTAACACTAACCGATGGAATAAATAAAGGGGAGAGTGATCCAACATGGGAAGTGGGATACTCAGCAGACTCATAGAATGGCAGATGTCCTAAATAGCACTCTGGCCTCAGAATCAGCCCTAAAGGCATTCGGATCTGGCTGAAAAGCCCATGAGAGTATTTCAGGCATGGAAAGCCAAGACACTCTGGCAAAAGATCTCTGCGAGTGAGATCCCAGTGGAAAGAACAGGTCTTCAAAGAAGGAGGTACCTTTCTCTGAAGGGAGGAGAGAACCTCCACTTTGACTATGACCTTGTCTAAACAAGATAAGAGTCGGAGAACTCAGAGGGCTTCCATAGCCTTGGAAACTCATGACTGGAGCATAGGGAGATTACTGATGCCATAGACAGGAGTGTCAATTGGTAAAGTCAACAACAGGAGTCACTGTGCACTTACTCCTCATGTAGGATCTCTGTCCTTAATGTGCTGTGTATTGAGATTTAATGCTATAACGAGTACCCAAACAATATATTTCACTTTGTGTTTCTATGTGGGTGCAAACTGTTGAAATCTTTACTTAATGTATACTAAACTGATCCTCTGTAAAAAAAAAAAAAAAAAAAAAAAAAGAAAGAAAAAAGAAAAAAAGAAAAAGAAAGAAATTATCAACTCCCAACTTGACTCTCACTGGGATTAAACATGACAATAGGTCTGATCTGATTTCATCATCATTTAAAAAAAATCATCTATTATTTTTCACTTTATGTTTCTGTGTGGGAGCAAACTGTTGAAATCCTTACTTAATGTATACTAAGCTGATCTTCTGTATATTAAGATAATCGAAAATGAATCTTGATGTGAATGGAAGGGGAGAGGGAGTGGGAAAGGGGAGGGTTGTGGGTGGGAGGGACGGTATGGGGGGGGAAGCCATTGTAATCCATAAATCGTACTTTGGAAATTTATATTCATTAAATAAAAGTTAAAAAAAATAAAATAAAAAAATAAAATAAAAAAATTAAAAAAAATAATAATACATTTGTCAAAACCCATAGAAAGTACAATACCAACAGTGAACCCTAATGTAAACTACAGACTTTGGATGAAAATGATGTGTCAGTGTTGGTTCCTTAGTTTTAACAAATATACCACTCTGATGTGAGAAGTTGGTGTACGCAGCTGTGCATGGAGGGAGGGCATCTATAAGAACTCTGCTTAATTTTGTTGTGAGCTTAAAATTGCTTGAAAAAATTAAATATATATGTAAAGGAGGATAACAAGGAAAAAAGAAATAAAGATATATAAAGATTACATATATAGATAAATATATGTATGGGTCTTGACATGAAAAGATTGCCTGAGACATACACACCCACACAAATGTGTGCTAGCTTAAGGTTTACATTTATTAATGTCTTTTATGTAATAAAACAATATGGTTTGGCTGTGGTCATTAAAAAAATAATTTTAGAGACTATAAAATTTTCATAATATATTATAGATGGTGTGGTCTAGTAATAAGAAGGCAGTCTTAAAATTAAAGTTTTATGATAGGCTATCCAGCAATAAGCATTTTTGTTGTATTCTACAGGTCACTTAGGGCAGGCCCTGCTGATCGCAGCAGGCCTCAACTGGGAAGCTGCAGTTGGATCTCAGTCCGTGACATGTGTCCCCTGTGCTCCTTGAGCGAGTGAACTAGCTGGGGTACGCTCTTACGACACTGGCAGAGGTACAAGAGCACCAATAGACATAAAAAGAACTCCAGAAACAGGTTAGTTCTGGGAACCTATTTCTCTCCACACTCAATTTACCCAAACTGTCACAAGGTCAGACCCAAAGTCAAAGAGCAGGAAAGCCCACTAAAATGTCTTTAGCAAGAACTGAAGAGCTACTGTGAAACGCAGATATACAGAAAGCATTGAAATGCCACAAATTCATGCTGCATCTTTCAGTTATCACTGTGACTTTTTGTATATAGAGTTAAAGGCAGTAACAAACATCCAAATGAGAGGTAGGTAACAACAGTCCCTTTCAGTGTCCTGACCAGTGTCTCCTTTGACTGAAGAGTCAAGGGTTTCCTTGGGATGGAGGAGTGATCAGGGTGGGCCAGACATAAGAAGGAGTTAACACAATTGGAAAGAGTCATCAAGAGTTACACCACTGAGATGGGTTTACAGAGTTTCCTGGAAGTCTTTGCTAGGATTAAGCCAGTTGCCCACAGTGCTAACCTGCTCATCAAAGCACACTCCAGTGGTTTTCTTCCCTTTCCCATCTCTTATGTAAGACTTCCCAGGATTGCCACACAAATAAGTCCCTGGTATTCAATTCTTGGAAGAAGTTTCTTAATAATAAGGTCCTGCTCCAGGCCCACAAGCTGTAGTACTTTTGGATTTCCTCCCACTCCCTAAGAATAGTCATGAAAAATCAGACTAATGAACTCCTGGGATTAAATCCCATTCTGTGGATTAACTCTAAATGCAACTCTAGAGCTGTGATGTGCACTGTGGATTATTGCTGATGAGGGTGAGCAACTCTTGTTTGCCAAAACTGAGGAGTTTCCTGGGATATGGAATTTTCAGTGCTAAAACCAGAGCACCAAGGAAAACCAGGATGGGCTATCAGCCTAAGTGGACCACAACAAATGAAAATTACTAACATGGCAAGTATTATAATTTTCTGTTTTTCATGTCTGATTATTTGCTATTGCATAGCATCATAGATTCTTCCTGATGAGAGAACAACAGATATCAACTAAAAAATGTCCCAGGAAGATGAACTAGACAGATTTGTGAAGCACAAGACACTCTAACCTGTTTGAACGTCTTCAGGCATGAGGTATTTAGAGCTCATCTCATGACATTTTTGTAAATTGAATAGGAATCTATCCACCATACCCAAAGTTAATTAGCTCTAGTTTCCTGGCACAACACTGAATAAACATAATCTCTAGTTCAAGTTAAGAGGCAAGATTGGGGTCCTTCAAAGATGTGAAAACAAAGGTCTTTGGTATTCAGTATTTCCCTATCCATTATAACCCCTGTAGGTCTTCAGAGAACATTTATAGGTATGAATTTATGTTTTTCTTTCTGGACTTCCACCTCCAGATTGATGCTCTTTATCAATGCCACTCTAAACCCAAATGTAAGACTCTACATATAGTCTGACCCATATAAAATTCAGAGAAACTAGCTCCTTGCATGTTCTGGATATCTTACTTACCTTAAGGAAACTAAAGAGTGGATTATGTTTCTTGGCAACCTGTCTGATAATAAATTCATATTGAACTTGCAATCAATGAAAACTTCTAGGATATTTTTTCCACATATACTGTCATTGATCTAGGACTTACTTCTTATACTCTTGTAGAGTTGATTTTTTTTTCTGTAATTGTTAGCTTTAAATCTCTTCTGTTTGGGGCAAGTATCTGGAGCAGTGGTTAAGATGCACTTGGCGCTGGCGACGTGGCTCACTTGGCTAATCCTCCGCCTGCAGCACCAGCACCCTGGGTTCTAGTCCTGGTCGGGGCGCCGGATTCTGTCCCGATTGCTCCTCTTCCAGTCCAGCTCTCTGCATGGTGCAGGAAGGCAGTGGAGGATGGCCCAAGTGCTTGGGCCCTGCACCCACATGGGAGACCAGGAGGAAACACCTGGCTCCTGGCTTCGGATTGGCGCAGCGCACCGGCAGTAGTGGCCATTAGGGGAGTGAATCAACGGAAGGAAGACCTCACTCTCTGTCTCTCTCTCTTTCATTGTCTAACTCTGCCTGTCAAAATAAATAAATAAATAAATAAATAATGCACTTGGGATCCCTGCTCTGCATTGTTTTAATGTGCATAATAACTTAAGTGCTTGCATCCCTGCCACACATGTGGGAGACCTGGGTTGAGTTATTATTCTGGGCTTTGGCCTGGCCCATCCATGGTTGTTACAGGCATTTGTGGAAGTGAACCAGCAGATGGAAGATCTTCTTCTCTCTCTCTCTCTCTCTCTCTCTGCCTTTCAAATAAAATGAAGCTCAAATATTTTAAAAATTTATTCAATCGGTTTGTTCTCAGTATCTCTTTAAACTCTCTGGAAATTCTTGCCAAAATGCTATATATACATCATGTATATTTGTGTGTGTGTGTGTGTGTGTGTGTTCAAGATCATGCATCTTTCAAGTACTTCTGAGTGAGTGCCAAAAATATAGCCATGGGACTGAATTCTAGTAAGATAACTGCTGCTCCTCCGCACGCGGAGGAGCCGCACCGGACCGGGCGCTTGTTGTTCCCCTTTTTTACAAGTCCTTTCTATAGTAAAGTAAGAATAAGTAAACAGCAAAACTCCCAAAGCAAGAATGAGTAGAGAGAAATGAGAAAGAACGAAGTAACGAACTTCCCCGCGAACTCTCCAACGCACTCTCCAACCAACCCACACCACTATGCCGTCTCTCTCCTCCTATATAGTCCTCCTCCGCCAATCCCAACTCGGCTGCCCACACGTCGAGCACGCCGCTCTCCTCCAATCAGGAGCAGCTCCTGCAGCTTGTCAAGTTGGTGAGAGGCAGCTGGGTAGAAGCTGTTTACTCCTCTCCCAGCGCCATATTGTGGGAGAGCAGATGCATAGAATAAGTCTTAATTCCAGTAACAGTCTAGTCCGAGTTGCTCCCCACAGATAACCTCAAGATAATACTGATCCACTAATCAACATACTTCAGCCAAGGCTGTTTAACAAAGCTACAAATTTACTTAATGGTGCTATTTTTCAGTTCAGATATATCCATCTTTTCCTATAAGATAGAACAAGAGGCTGTGAAATATGCTACTGAAATCCAGTTGCAGTAAATCTCAGATATCCCAGTAATCAAATATTCTATTCAGGCTATTAAAAGTAACATTAGGGCCGGCGCCGTGGCTCACTAGGCTAATCCTCCGCCTTGCGGCGCTGGCATACCAGGTTCTAGTCCCAGTCGGGGCGCCGGATTCTGTCCTGGTTGCTCCTCTTCCAGGCCAGCTCTCTGCTGTGGCCAGGGAATGCAGTGGAGGATGGCCCAAGTGCTTGGGCCCTGCACCCCATGGGAGACCAGGAGAAGCACCTAGCTCATGCCATCAGATCCGCGTGGTGCGCCGGCCGCAGTGCGCCGTGCTGGCCATTGGAGGGTGAACCAACGGCAAAGGAAGACCTTTCTCTCTGTCTCTCTCTCTCACTGTCCACTCTGCCTGTCAAAAAATAAATAAATAAATAAATAAAAATAACATTAGTTTTGTCATAACTTATTTGAGCAAAAGATGTTTCACCTAAATTTTCTAAGTTGCTTATAGATGTCAATCTTCAGGGTTTGTCAAGGAAAAAATCAGAATTCTCAGGAATTTCTGAAATCATGTTATTCTTAAAATATTCCTAACCCGGGGCTCACTTGGTTAATCCTCTGCCTGCAGTACTGGCATCCCATATGAGCGCCGGTTCTAGTCCAGCTCTCTGCTGTGGCCCGAGAAGGCAATGGAAGATGGCCCAAGTGCTTGGGTGCCTGCGCCCACATGGGAGACCAGGAAGAAGCACCTGGATCCTGGCTTCGGATCGGTACAGCGCCAGCCATGGCACCATTTGGGGAGTGAACCAATGGAAGGAAGACCTTTATCTCTCTCTCTCTCTCTCTCTTTCTCTCTCTCTCTCTAACTCTACCTGTCAAATAAATGTAATAAAAATAAATAAAATAAAATAAATATTCCTAACCCTTTATACTCTTATGCTCTACTCACTAGTATAATGTGATGGTTATATCAGTTTATTAACTAGGCTAAGACAGCTGGTTAAAACAAAATTTCTGAGTGTGTCTGTGAAAGTATTGCCAAAGAAGATTAGCATTTGAATAAGCAGACTGGGTAAAGAAGATCAGCCTCACCCACGTGGGCCAGCATCACCCAATCATTGTATGTTCTGTAGAACAATAAGCAGGATAAGGGAAAACTCACTGTTTCTGTTTCACATGGGGTTTCCATCTTCTTTTACCTTCAGATATCTGTGTTCCTGGTTCTCAGGCCTTTGGACTCAGAATGAAGTAAACCACCAACTATCTTGGTTCTCCATCTGCAAATGAAAGATCATGGGACTTCTTAGTCTCCATAATCCTGGGAGTCTAGATAAATGTAATTCCCATAGCTTATTAGTATTTTTTTTTTTTCAGAATCACTGACATACAATAGTTGGAGGTATGATTGTGTGGTCATGACTGCTTCTCTCACAATTGCTCCCACCCTAGTTCTAGGACATGCCTTTGACTGCAAGTCAACACTTCCTGCTCTTGTTTAGACTCAGCATCAGTGGATTCCTTGTGTTGACTGACAAGTGCTACTTTTCAGATTTTCTGTGTGTGTTATCTTATGAACTTGTTTTATCCAGGATTTGATATTGGAAAAAAAACATAAATTTCCCAAAAAGTGCCTGGAAGGAATTCCTACATAGAAACATTAGACAAATGATCATAGTTTCTTTTTCTTAGAAATCCATAAAAATGAAAAAAAAAAAACAAAGTTTCATCAAGTGTGCAAGAAGTTTGCTTTTAATTACAATAAAGTTCAACATAGCATGTGGAATGGAAAGAAGACATGGAAGGGAGCAAACATGGGAGAGTGGGCATGAGAAAGAGTGAGAGAGGCTGATTATTAAGCAAAAGCCCTTTCTGTGTGTCCATGAACAGTGACAGTGCCTGAGGAAATAAAGACAAACATGAGGCAATCTCCACTTTCCAGGAACTCCTAGTCATGTAATAAAAATATATACCTGAGCAGTTATGACAAAGTACATCAACTCTGTAATGTAGTGAAGAGGTCATATCAACGGAAATCATAGATAAGGAACAATGAACCTTGAGCGAGCCAAGAACATTCTATTTCTTCTTCAGCTCACACTTTATTCTTCTCAAAAGCAGAGCATTTGCTCGTCCTCAGTCATCTTGTCCCCCCGTACCTCATAAATACACAAATATGACAACAGTGTTCTCAGTATAGCTCTTGAAATCCTTCCAAGGCAAAATTAAGAGATACAACATCTCAGGAGCAAAGGTCTCTTTGCCATCTATTCCCCAACATTCTTTCCAATGACGCTCAGCTCTGTCTTTTCAGTTTGAAGCTGCTTCCTGACGATGATGGAAGCAAATTAGGGCATTGGGCACCAAGGTTGTCAATTACTCAAGATGCACCACATGCGGCCCCTAACTGATTCCTTCCTTGGAAAACTGTTCTAGGTGGGTATCTCTCTGAAGCCTCAGTTCTCTGCAAAAATTTTACATCGACCACTTATTTGTGGTGCCTCCCTTCATTGTTAACATGTGGCCTTTAAAAACATGTGAGCTGATCTATAAGCCATTGCACTGCCCAAACCCACAACACACACACACACACACACACATACACACCTTTTTAAGATTTATTTATTCATTTGAAAGAGAGTTACAGAGAGAGGGAAAGTGGGGAGAGAAACAGAGAGATTTCATTCTTCCATCCTCTGTTTTACTTCCCAAATGGTCACAACAGCAAGGGACAGGCCAGGCCAAAGACAGGAGTCAGGAGCCTCACTGGGGTCACTAATGTCAGGGCAAGGGCCCAAGCACTTGGGCCATCTTCCTCTGCTTTCCCAGGCATATTAGCGGGGAGCTGGATTGCAAGTAGAGCAGCCAGGACTGGAACCAGCACCCATATGGGATGCCAGAGCTGCAAGCAGTGACTTAACCCACTGCACCATAGCACCAGCTCCACATACACCCTTTTCTCTCCTTTGGGGTCAGTGGTAAATGTAAAACGAAACATTTTTCTGGAAATAATATATATTCACAGTTCCAGGAAAAGTAATAAGCTTATTATAGTATAAATTCAATTGTCACCCTTACTGTTATGATTTGGACCACATTTTAGCCTTGGTTCATTTTGACTGATTGGCCGTGGGATTGAAGCCTGCTCCTCTGCAAACACTTTGAAACATACTTTTTACAAGTCTGGGATCAGATCAGACCATGTAAACCTTTCCCTTCTCACATGTAAAGAATTCCTACCACATCATAGTCATTTCCACCCCAAATTTCCTAACACTGCTCTTTCATTAAGCACCACTTTCTTACTGGTTAAAATGAGATCAACAGTTTCTCTTAATGCTTTCTTACAAATGAAATCCATTGTCATCCAAGAAAATTAATCACGCACCAATGCCTCTGTTTTCAGAGGAAGAATTCCAGTAATTTTTTAAAAAATCTGCAACACCTTCGTATATTGCCTCTTTCTGAATTTTGTAATCTATATCATGAAAACCCCACTTGTATTCTCCATCTGCACATGCATTCTGTAATCCATCCCACAATATTATCCCGAATTTCTCCCTTTATAAACTTCCAGAAATCCCTCCACCATTAATCAAACACCTACCCTAATAAAAATGAATTATTATACTATGTGCTTATTCTCGTTGTTGGTTGAATAAGACATATACTTCCCACTGTTTAGAACATCCCTAATTTTCTGCCCATTAACTCTCAGTGGCACATGGGAATTTATGTTTAAGACTCAAAATTAAATTTTCAAATTTTTGTCATTGGCCAGCAATGATCACAATTTTCAGCCTTATCTTTCCTGTCACTGGCACCTCCTCCATTATTCTTCTTCTACCTACAGACATCTGTTATATTCCATAATAGCTAGAACACAACAGCTCTTCATTATTCTAAGAATTTATTGCTCTTCTCTGTGAGTTTCAGTTTAATTTCACCTGAATAGATAGACCATCAACTCTCCTAACATCCACAGTCTTTCCAACCTACATAATATGCACTTCATCTATGCTCAGTTATAAACCCCTCCAAAAAATCCAAAAATTTCAAGAAAGAAATGTTTGAGATGGCACTCACATCAATCAAAGGCATGCAGGTCATAATATAAACAATGAGATGTTTAAAATAATGCTCTGGTACTCTGACTGCAGTTTGCTATTTGTAGGCTTTTCAGAAACAAGATATCGAAACAATGAGTATCTTTGGTTATATAATTTTCCCTGCATGAACTAAAAGTTATTAGTAATTACAGGACTTTCTTGCTAATTTTTTACCATCATATATTTTGATTACTTCATTGAAAATTTCCACCACATAATATGTTAAATATTCCTATCAGAAAAATACAATCCCCACAAGGTGTCATCCCCTGGGCTTTAGGATAGAGCTTTTTGTCTTTGCTGGTACCTAGAAACATCCCTCATTGTTTCAGTGATATTTGGATTCCACTCCAGAAGGTCTGGTTTCATAATGAAGATGCTACAAATGATTTTTCTTTGGGGGTGGTTCATACATTGTTTTCTTTGAAACACTCCCACTCACCAACATATTCATGGTAATTTTAAATCTCCAATTCCCACAGAAACATTTTTCTCTTCCTATTTCCTTCTTTAACCACCTCTCTCCTCCTGTTTAAAATTACTTCACCTCCTTTAATAAGCTATGACATACATGTATTCTCCAAAGATTTGCCTTCCACTTTGAACATGGACACAAGTACACACTTAGAGTTCCCATAAATGTCATCGGATTCAAAAAGAAAAGTCTAAGCCAATTGCTCCAAGTGATTATTGGCTGTACCGTTTTTCTCTGACTTGCAATTACCCCAAAATGTGGTGCCTGAAATAACTATTATTTCTGGTACTTCATTGGGTTGACTGGGCAGTTCTTCTGGTCTCACTTGGCTGATATCTAAGGCCTCAGTCAGATGGGGGAGAGGGATGGCTGGAAGCAGAGGCATATTTAATACAAAGAAGAGGGAGCAGTCCATTGAGGGCATCGGCAATCAGGTGCATCCTATGTAGATTGTAAAGCAATAATTAATATGATTACAAGTCAGCTCACTGTTGATTATCATCACATGTCAGCAATTCTAAACACTGTCAGTGATAAATTATTTCCTAAAACAATATTTGTTGGTCTAATTTCCACATAACCGATGAAGAGTTTGAATTTTAATAATATATGCATAAGCTTAAGATAACGTATTTTTGTTACTTAGAATTTTTAAAAGATTTATTTATCTGAAAAGTGGAGTTAAGAGAGTAAGAGGCAGAGGCAGAAAGAGAAGTCTCCCATCTGCTGGTTCACTCCCCAAGTGGCCTCAATGGCCAGGATTAAGCCAGGCCAAAGCCAGGAGCCAGGAGCTTCATCCATGTTTCCCACTGGTTGCAGGGGCCCACGTATTTGGGCTGTCTTGTGCTGTTTCCTAGGAACAGTAGCAAGGAGTTGGATTAGAAGTGGAGCAGCCAGGACTCAAACCTGTGCCCATGTGGGATATTGATGATGCACACAGTGGCTCAACCCACTATGCCACAGCATGGGCCCCTACTTATCCTTTTATAAACATTGAATTCTATACAGATGTTAATTTGGAGAACTCATGTGGTTGAATTCCCCCAACCTGAACCCCACAGTATCAGTTACATGTGTTTGTTTTAATAATAATTTCATAATGATTGGGAATTTGTCAGGCTTTCTTTATGTGAAGTTCCTATTAGCAACCCTATGGTACTACCCATTCTTGCATTTGGGCAGCAGATTTTAAATTAACGACAGGAGGCAGAATAAGATGGAAAGTTGAGTAAGATGCTCTGGGGGACATCTCTCCACAGAGATACTAACTTGAATAGTTATTCACTCTCCAAGTTACCTTCACACAAGAGCCACATTGCCTTACTTACTATAAGAAGAGGAATAAAAGACAAACTGAAGAAGGACAGAAGAAAAGAGGTGCTATATCACCTCTTCCTGGCTCCAAGTAGCGCAGTGTGGAGAGAGAAGCCTGCCACTTGAGGCAGGGAGAGGGAATAAAGCCCAGACTTTAGAATTGGAGTCCAGTAGTCCAGTACCACATGAATCTAAGAGTCAGATAGGCTCCCCTCGGCTCTGCTCCCATGTCAGTACCTGGACAGTGAGCCTTTAGACCCTCTAGCCAGGCAACCAAATGTTTCCCCCCATGCCCTTTCTCCCACCTTTAGCAGACAGTAGAACAAGACTCCAGCCACTAGGAAGTGAACTTAGGGCAATGCCTTGAAGCTCAGTGCCAAGCCAATCAAAGTGAGCCCCAGCATCAGATAATGCCCAAAAGCCTCCATCACTAGGCCATTACTCAAAAACACAGACTCTAGATATGCCCTGGCGTCAGGCAGAGAACTGAGTCCTTAGGGGATGGACTTGTTTTGGCCTATATTACTGCCAGCATCATGCAAACCTGGAGTATAACCCAAGACTGTGCAGAGCCTGGGGGCTGTGAGGCTCAAATGGGAATTTATTGTCAGCCTGGGCAGCTAAAGGACTGCCTCCACTACCTCTCTCCCAAACTCAGACAGCAAGGAGTTTTTCAACCACAGAAAAATAGAGCTGGGAAGTAAGTTAAAGGACTTGCAATGAAGTTAAGTGCCTGTCCCACTGCAGTGAGACCCAGCACCAGATATAGACTAGAGGCCACTATCTCCAAGCCAGTAATCAGACAAAGCCTATTAGACTTGCCCCAGCATCAGGTGAAGACTTGCTCCCTAGTAGGACTGATGAATGTTTCAGCCTGCTTCACTCTAGCCTCTTGCAGGCTAGATGTACATTCCTAAGACAACAAATGCCCCTGCAGGTGTGAGACTCAAGTTAAACTCTGTTTAGTGTCAGCCTGGGTGGGCAAGGTACTATATTTACCACAAACATGGACAAACAGCAGAGAATAAGACTCCAGCCAATGCAGAGTAGGGCACCAAAGTAGGTCAGAGCACCATCTTGAACCTGGTAAAACTATCTCTAGGCAGATACAAATGATTTCTTATCCCAAGTTATTGCCCAAGGTCAGAGCCCCTAGTCCAAATTGGAAACCCATGACCCCAGTCAATTGCACTTGTATCCTGGCCAGCATCACCTGTAGTTGGATATAGCAACCTCAGTCAGCCAAGTCCACCTCAGCAGTAGGCCCTACCCTACTGGTCTTTGGGGTGTGGACTAAGAGTGTGACCTAACATTACAGCATAGGCAGTCATAGGACTTCTCACTCCATTCCTTCCCCAACCTCATGAAGCATGATTTGGAGAGTGTGAATATCTGTTTAAAGAAGAGATAAATGAATACCACATATGTTATAGAAACCTGGGACTGGTACAATGGGAACAAGAAGACTTTGGGCTAACTCTTCTGTGACTCTGACAATGCCTCTGCCAATGTTGTTATCCCTGTGACCTCTCCAAGCCTCCGGGCTGGTATTCCCCCACAACCCCAGCCACAGTGGATAGAGGTTGACACTACTGTAATCCTACAACCTACCACATAGGCTGCCAACAAGCTCATGTTCCTACACTGGGACTGAGAGGAACACCTCATACCTCCACTGCCACTCTCATTAATTGCTGTAGAAGAAGAAATAGGGAGACTATACTACAGCCTCCAATGGAAAAGAAAACTCAAACAGCCACAAAACTAACACCTAAAGACATATATCTTCAGGACAAACACTTTCACCATGAAAGCCATTTATTAAAAGCAATAGAAACAACTAGTCAATCAAATGAACAAATTTCAACATAGAGATACAGGAAATATGAGAAAGCAAGGCAATGCAACATCTCAGAAAGAACACAATAATACTTCGGTAACCAACGCCCAAGAAAAGAAGTTTGATGAGGTGCCTGATACAGAATTCAGAAGAATTATTATAAGGATCTTCAAAGAGATACAAAAGAACAGAAGGTTGAATTAAATAAAGAATAAAATGCATGACATGAGAGAGAAACTCAGCAGAGATAGAGATCTTGAAAAAGAAAAAAAAAAAGAAATCTTAGAAAGGAAGAATTCAGGGCCAGCGTTTTGGCTAATTAAGCCACCACCTGAAACACCAGCATCCCATATGGGCCAGATTTGAGTACTGGCTGCTCCATTTCCAATCCAGCTCCCTGCTAATGGCCTGAGAAAAGCAGCAGAAGATGGCCCAAGTACTTGGAACCCTGCCATCCACATGAGAGACCTGGATGGAACTTCTGGCTTCGAACTGGCACAGCCCTGGCCATTGTAGCCATTGGGGGAATGAACCGGTAGATGGAAACTCTCTCTCTCTCTCTCTCTCTCTTTCAAATCAATATATCAGTCTTTTAAAAAAGACAAAGAAATAAAGAACTCAATATGTCAAATAAAAAAAAAAACTAGTTGAAACCCTACATAATAGACTACATCAAACAGAAGAAAGAATACTTGAACTTAAAGACAGGTTTTTTGAAATATTCCAATCAGATAAAAACAAAGGTTAAAAATAATGGAGGGACCAGTGCTGTGGTACAGCAGGTTAAAAGTCTGGCCCAAAGTGCCAGCCTCCCATATGGGCGCCTGTTCTAGTCCCAGCTGATCCTCTTGTGATCCAGCTCTCTGCTGTGGCCTGGGAAAGCAGTAAAATATGGCTCAAGTCCTTGGGCCCTGCACCCACATGGGAGACTGGAAGAAGCTCCTGGTTCCTGACTTCAGATCAGCTCAGCTCCACCATCATGGCCATTTGGGGAATGAACCAGCAAATGAAAGACCTCTCTTCTCTCTCTCTCTCTCTCTCTCTCTCTCTCTCTCTTGCTCTCGCTCTCAATCTCTCTCTTTCTCTACTTCTCTCTGTAATTCAGTTTCCCAAATAAATAAAAATAAATCTTTTTAAAAAATAATGGAAACAGCCTCAGAGGGCTTTGGAACACCATTAAACAAATTCTTAAACTGTGTACATTACTGAAGAAAAAGAGGAGTGGAAGGCTAAAAAACTTATTCAGGGATACAGTAGCTGAACATTTTCACAATATGGAGAAAGATATAGACACTTAAGCACAGGAGGTCCATAGGACCCCCAAATAAAAACAACTTGAAAAGATCCTCACCATGACACATTATAATCACATTATATTCAAACTCTCAAAAATACAGTAAAAAGAAAGAATTCTAAAATTTGAAGAGAAAACTGCCAGGTCACTTGCAAGGGAATCGCCATTAGATTAACACCAGATTTTTCAACCAATAAAATTGCAGGCCAAGTTCTGAAAGAAAATAACTGCCAAGCAAGATACTTTCCAGCAGTTATCACTCATAAATAAAGGAGAAATAACAGCTTCTCAAGACAAGCAAAAGTTGAAAGAATTCATCACCACCAGAGCAGCTTGTAAAATTTGTTGAAGAAAAATGCAGAAAAAAATACCATCATGAAAATATATGAAAGTAAAAAATCCACTAGAAAAAGAACAGAATATTCAAAGTAAGTAGAAGAAGGATTAAAGAAAAAAATTACAGAAGCATGTCATGACTTATAAATAATAAACTTGAATGTAAGTGGACTAAATCCCCCAATTAAAACATACAGACTTACTGAATGTATTAAAAAACAAAACCCAGGGCCAGCATTGTGGCATAACAGATAAAGCCCCAGCATGCAGGGTCAGTATCACATATGGGCATCGGTTCAAATTTTGGCTGTCTCACTTCTGATCTAGCAGCCTGTTAATACACCTGGGAAATCAGCGAAGGATGGCCCAAGTGCTTGGGCTTCTGCAACCACTTGGGAGACCTGAAAGAAGCTCCTGGTTCCTAATTTCAGCCTTGCCCAGTCCTGGTCACTGCAGCCATCGGAAAATGAACCAGCAGATGGAAGAACTTACTCTCTCTGTCTGTCTCTCTCATGCTGTAACTCTGAATTTCAAATAAATAAGTCTTTAAAAAAAAAGACAAAAAAGAGACAAAGGTGACCACTATCTAATGATCCAGGGATCAGCTCAACAAGAAGATATGGCAATTAAATATGTTTATGCATCTAATTCTCATGTGCCCAATTTTATAAAACAAATATTCTTAGATCTAAAGGAAGACTTTTAATCCAACACAACAATCTCAGCAGACCTCAACACTCCACCTTAATCAAGGGAAAGATCACACAAACAAAAATTCAACAAAGAGGCATCAGAGTTAAACCAAATGGGCCACCAGCCATTTATAGGATAGTTCATCCAATAGCTGCTGAATACGCTTTCTCATCAGCACATAGGACATTCTCTGGGATAAAACATTTATTAAGCCACAAAACAAGTCTCTACAAATTTAAAAAACTCCTTACATTGTATTTACATTTCATAAGATTTTATTAACAATCTAGTAATTATTTAATGTGTTCCTGAAAATTTCAGATTGTACATAAATAAGCCGTACTGTATAGAAGGTCTTGAGCATCTCCAGCTGTACTATCTGCAGGGGCATCCTGGTAGCATTCCCTCATGGATGTGGAAGGATAAGCATACACACACACACATATACATATATATATATATATATATTCATTCTATCTCAGTATGTCCAATTTTTTAAAATATTTTATTTATTTACTTAAAAGAGTACAGAGTTACACAGAGAGAATAGAGGCAGAGAGAGAGAGAGAGGTCTTCCATCTGTTGGTTCACTCCCCAATTGGCCGCAATGGCCGGAACTACGCTGATTTGAAGCCGGGAGCTTCTTTCAGGTCTCCCACGTGGGTGCAGGGGCCCAAGGACTTGGGCCATCTTCTACTGCTTTCCCAGGCCACAGCAGAGAGCTGGATGGGGAGTGTAGCAGCTGGGCTCAAACTGGCACCCATATGGGATGCCAGCACTTCAGGCCAGGGCATTAACCCGCTGAACCACAGCGCGGGCCCCTCATTTTTTATTTATACCAGGTATCTTAGATTGCTGTTTTCCAAATTTTTAAAAAAGATTTATTTATTTGAAAGTCAGAGTTAACAAGAGAGGGAGAGGGAGAGAAGTGAAGAGGAAGAGGCGAGAAGAGGAAAGGAGCAGAAGGAGGGAAGGAGGAAGGGGGGCGAAAGAGTGGGAGAGAGAGAGAGAGAGAGAGAGAGAGAGATCTTCTATCTGTTCATTCTCCAGATGGCCTCAACAGCCAGCACTGGGCCAGGCTGAAGCAAGGAGTCAGGAGATTCATTCAGTCTCTAACATGGGTGGCAGGGTTCCAAGTATTTGGGTTGATTTTCCCAGCCATTAGCAGGGAGCTGGATCAGAATTGGAACAGCCAGACACAGACTGGTGCCCATATGGGGTGCTGGCATCACAGGTGTTGGCTTTAACTGCTGTGCCACAATGCAGAGCAGTTAAAATTTATTTTAACTGAAATTAAATTTAACTGATTTATTTCAAATATTTGAAATAAATAAATCTTTAAAAATTTAAAAAAATAAAATAAGAAATGAAAGGTTTTTGTTGCGGCACAATGGCTAAGATACTGCTTGGGACACCCACATCCCATATTGGGGTGCATGTTATCCACTCCCCGCTCTGCTTCAAATCCAGTTTCCTGCTGATATACATACCCTGGAAGACAGCAGGTGATGACTCAAGTACTTGGATCCCTGCCACCCATAGAAGAGACCTGGGTGGAGTTCTACCCTCCCAGTTTAGACCCAACCCAGCTCTGGCTGTTATGGCATTTGGAGAGTGACCAGTGAATGGAGGATCTCTCTCTCTCTCTCTCTCTCTCTCTCATTCTGTCACTCTGTCTTTCAAGTAGATGAAAATGAAAATAAATAAATGTTAAAAGTACAAAGGACCAAAAATTTCATGGAAATGTACTCAATATCATTAACCATCAATGAAATACAAATCAGCATCACAATGAGATATAATTTCACTCCAGTTAGAATGGCTATTATCAAAAGGACAAAAAATAATAAATGCTGGCAATGAAATAGAGAGAGGGGAGCTATACACTACTGGTGGGAATGTAAATCAGGATAGCCCACAGAACATTATGGAGTTTCCCCAAAAATAAATAAATAAATAAATAAACAAACAAACTCACTTGGGGAGTTAGCCAACTGATGTAAGATCTCGCTCTCTCTACCTCTCTCCCTCTCTTATCCTGTGTGTATGTGTGGCTATGTGTGTAACTTCCAAATAAAAAATAAATATTTTTGAACAGGGCATATATACACAGTGGAATATTATTCCATCATAAAAAAGAATGAAATCCTGACATTGTGGCAAAATAGGTGGAACTGGGGATGATTATGTTACATGAAGTAGGCCAGACTAAGAAGGAAAAACACCGTATGTTCTTTCTCATATACAGAAGCTTAAAAGAATTCATCTGAACTTTGGTGGTTACTGTACGCTGGACAGGGTAGAGAGGGGGCAAAGAGATGGAAGTTAGATAATGGTATCAACATACAGACAGAAGTAATATGTTTTAGTGTTCTGTAACACAATGGAGTGACAATAATTCAAAACAATGTATAAAGACTGCATAAGGAAATATAAGAGTGGCACTAACAGGCTACAGACAGATAAGATAAAGAAATGGAAAATCTAGTTGTCTGGTTTGATTGGTTTAAACTGTGTATATGTGTTGAAGTATTGTACTGTATCTCTCAAAATGTACAAATATTGCACATTAATCAAAAAAGTATAAAAATAACATAATTCAGAAAAAAAGAAATTAACAATGATAGAATGACAGAATAGAGGGAACCCTGATCCATCTCCTTGTCTTTACAACCATTTGATGCTTTTGTTTGTGTAAAAAAAAAAATCAGAGGCCAGTGCTGTGGCATATTAGGTAAAATTGCTGCCTGCAGTACCAGTATCCCATATGGGCACTGATTCAGGTCCCAGCTGTTCCTTCCAATCCAGGTCTCTCCTATGTCCTGGAAAAGCAGTGGAAGATGGCCCAACTCCTTAGGACTCTGCATCCACATGGGAGACCTGGAGGAGGCTCCTGGCTTCAGATCAGTGCAGCTTCAGCCATTATAGCCATCTAGGGAGTGAACCAGCAGATAGAAGACACCTCTCTCTCTCCCTCTCTCTCCTTCTCTCTCTCTCTCTCTCTCTCTCTCTCTCTGCTTCTGCCTCTCTGTAAGTCTGCAGGTCAAATAAATAAATAAATCTTTAAAAAAATATATAAGGATGAGGCAAAGTGAGATCGGTGAGATATAACACTTTTGTTGGGTAAACACAATTTTCAGAACATACACAACATATTTTACCCTATTTTAATATCTTTGAAATCAAGATTTATTTATTTTACTTGCTAATTGTTCATTTTTAAATTAAAGAACTTAATAAGAAAATTATAATTATCATCATTAATATTGAAAATGTGCTTTCCACAGAGCTGGAGGAGGTGTTACAATGACCTACCTTGACTGCGCAGTTGCTTGAAGCACACCTTTAGCTGGAAAATCCCTGATTCTGGAGTTGGTTCTGTTGGCTGTGATGCCTGGAATCTTCACAAAGCTGCTCGATCTCCAGTCTATTAGACTGGCTGTCTCACAAGGTGATTTCAGGGAGCATTCTTGAAAGCGGAAGGTGTAAGCTGCAAGCTCTTTAAGAGTTGCTAGCAGCAGAAGTTGCCCAGCAGAAGTTGCCCTGCATCCTATTGGTTAAAACAAGTCATATGAGCAGTTCAGACTCAAGGGCTGGGCAAATAAATTTCATCCTGGATGGGAGGGGCTGCAAGCTTTAATAATATATATATGTATAATATATTTATATACACAAATAGATGAGCTTACCTACAGGGTCCTTTGTAGAAGGACCTTTGTAGAACTCTATAATAAACTTCTGGAGTAAATTCATTCATTTGCTATTACCAGTTCCCAACTTGGTAAGAGCGCCTGGAAACTCTGCCTTTAAGTCAGTTTGGCAGCTGCCCTGACTCCTTTGGGTAATTACTACTAATTACCTCTAGGTGTTAGCAATTAATACAGATTGACCCCAGCTATGTATCCCCAGGCCTTAGCATCATACACTCTCATGCTCTTATAAATCAAATATTTCAAAGCTCTTGCTGTTTCTATGACCTCTTTTGTCATTCTTTTCAGAGCTAAATTCTAGACATGGCTAGGGCAATTGGGGCCTGTATGCATGATCTCCCTTGAGACAAGTTTATTTTTGTAGCACTTTAGTTTGCCAAGGTTAGTATAAGAATAAGGACCTAATTAATACGAATTTGATTTGATTGTGAACCAAATCTGACCAAAGCTGGAAGGAATGCTTTTCTTTCTCTGGCCTCTCATTGCTCTTTATTTCAATCTATTTTATGGCATATTCACTTTTTTTAAATGATTACTTGTGAGATGGCATCTCTCACCTAGACTTTGAATGTCCTGAGAATATATTATGTCCTTACAGTATCTTAAGCAGTTCTATCACAAAGTGAATACCACAGATAAGATGTTCCCTGTGTATTACTGTTTGTGATACACCAAAAGAACTTAAAAGTGGGTCTAACCCTTAATCCCCTACACAAGAGAGGTGGATGTCATATGGAAGATCAGCTAACCTAGGGAGGCAATAATTAAATCCATGAACTTTATTCTGTATTTCTATTCTCAGGGCTAATTTTTCAATTGCTCCAATTTAAGACACTCCACCAAAGAAAATTATGATTCCAAGTTTTTTGAGGTGTAAAGGGAAAAACACAAATGCACACCTTCATTTCCTGAAGGTTCCAGAGGAACTGGCACATACTATGCTTCCTCCACTGCCACCTCTGGACCAAGGCCACGCTCATCTTTGTTCTCGGAGCCTTATCACCTTTTCATTTCCTTCAGCTGTGTATGTCTTCAAGTCTTGTCTGCTGCCTCGAGAATGAGTATTATCTTAAAGAATAAATGACTGCTTGAGGAAATGAAAATGTACAATCAGTCTTTCTACACATCTAATGGTTCTTTGCAAAAGAAGTGAAAATACTGAAACATTTCTAGTTTTTAAGAAGACAATAAGAAAAAAAAAATGCCCAAGGACCTAAACAAGTGTTGATTTGCCCAAAGTGACTTACTTATTTAACTCTATACAACTTCCTTTAAAATTTGCTTTATTTAATTGTTGCTAGCTTCACTTCTTAACATTACTTACATTACTGATTACATATGCTGACAGCTGGTTCCCACCCCCAGAGTTTCTGATTCAGGCCTGGGGTAGAGCCTGGTAATACACATTTTAAATAAATTTCCAGGCCATGTTGATATGGCCAAGGGACTATACTTTGTGACACTGATTTAAATTGTCTTTATAAAGATATGAGCTGTCCCACCTACACATTTCTAACTCCAACGCCTCCCTAGAAAACTTCATGTACTTTTGGATAATCTATCACTTAGCAAAATACTCAACACCATAGTCATTTTTAATCAAAATGCATCTATCATTAATGCATGCAAAATTAATGATAAATAAATGTAAATGCAAAATAGATCAGTAGATCAAAATGTAATTTTTTCAAAAACATAGGGCATTTTAGTAAATCAGCAT